>NW_015150887.1:1199-19675 GCF_000732505.1 Cyprinodon variegatus
CAGAATTGTGGATCTTAATGTAGATGGGCAACATGAAGGAAGAGATGTGGGAGCACTCAGCTTCACTGACAAAGATGTGAGTTGTTTGAGAGGACCAGTAACACATTGGTGAAAAATTATGAAATTGTGCGACTTTTTACGTGCCCGAGGAGACCCCAGTGATGCTATTTCATTAATGGAAGAGCAGAAGGTGATTAAAACAATAGAGCTAGTCTCTAAAACAGACATGGCTACGGCTTGATGCTAACATGTTGTTGGCTGTCAGAATTCTGAGATTAAAGTCAGAATTCTGACAGAAATAATATTCAAAAATCAGTTAACTTTTTTATTTTTTCAGTGGCCCTAATTCTCTTCCCTGATGTATGCAACACATAATCTGTGCAATTTTTAGTTGCTGGACTTTTCTATTTAAGGTTCATTTGGATTATTAAAGAGCAGGGCTTCCCAAAAGTTTCAGTATGTGGCCCCAAAAATAAGAGTGACACAGAATGGGGACTGCTTAATAGATGCTTTATTTCACTCCATATTAATAATAGAAACAGTTAATTGGATTAATCCCAATTAATCAATTATTAAAATAATGGTCAACTATTTCAGTAAAGGATTTATTGTTAACTGGAGTATAGAGACTGATAAACATGCCTTTAGCTGTCAGAGCCACTTAGGAAAGTAAATAGACCATAATTGTAAAAGAAAAAAAATGAAGAATGTAAACACTCGCATATAAAAAAAAAAAAAAAAAAAAAAAATATATATATATATATATATATATATATTGTCCGTTAATATGCTCTATCCTGAACTCCTGGTTTAATTTAATAAAGAATCTTCAAGGACTCTGTTGCTATCCGATTTTTAATTGATTAATCGAAAAAAATACTCTACTATTTTCAAACAAATCCTTAGTTGCAGCACTAATTAATAATAATTACTTGGTTTTACAATTTCCAATTTTTAATGGCATTTGATAATTTAATTCATCCTTTAAACGTATTTTGATTATTTAACAGGACATTGAATAAATTAATTGCACATAATATTTTAATCCTGTATTAAATAAATGTCACAGCTACTTATTTCATGCTACTTTTATGTTGCCACTTTGGGAACCATTGTTCTAGAAATAATGCTGCCTCATAATATTAGGGGCCAAGACCCAAAACTCTGTCAGGTATAATTACGCTGAGCTGTTACTCTTTTTTTAATAATACTATGCTTTGTAGAATTGCACAAAA
This sequence comes from Cyprinodon variegatus, assembly GCF_000732505.1. NCBI lineage: Eukaryota > Metazoa > Chordata > Actinopteri > Cyprinodontiformes > Cyprinodontidae > Cyprinodon > Cyprinodon variegatus. The sequence continues at coordinate 2,435 of NW_015150887.1, forward strand.
CACAGTGCAGTAACTATTCAGTTGTTGTTATGTAATGCTGCAGTGTTTTCTCTATTAAAAACATGCCATCCCATCAATTTCCACTTTTAATTTTCCCTTTTAAAAGCTCTTCCATATAAGGTTAGCAAGGGTTAATGAGGAAGCTTTTTAAGGCTGCTGATTCCAGAGCAGGGATCTCTGATGTTTGAGCAAATTATCCTCTCAGGTTCTGACATGTGCTGGTTTTGCACTGCAGGCTCTTGTTCTGATCTTACAATGAGTCGGAGCGAACATACTGGTGCGAGGCATGTCCCCGTGGCCCTCACCCCCCAGCTACCTCTCAGAGCCCACCGGCCTCTCTGTGCGTCGGTCTCTTCTGACAGCAGCGGCCGCTTCAAGGCTCTGGAGACTCAGGAGTGGAAGAACAACCTCAAAGCTCAGGTAGAGGGGATTTTTACCATCCACACTGAAAGTTGGTTGTTTAGTCCAATTTTTAAACCTTTATCTTATATTGTTTCAATCGTAAGGAAATTTGAAGTTTAAATTTATACTCTATTTTCAGCCTTTTTTTAATATGAATGATCCCTGAAGGCTGTTTGTGAAGATGTCAGAAGGACATTGTCAATCTGTTTGGGAGAATTCCTCATGTCAGCTTTGTCTGTGTGATTACAGATGGAACTGGCCCACAGTGCAGGAGCTGCCAGCAGCACAGGATCTCTGGAGCGAGCGTCTATGTTCTGCGCCTCGGCATCTACCACCAGCTCCAGCCTGCCCAGCCCTGCGGAGATCATCAACAAGGGTAAATCCTCCAGCCGCTTCTCTCTGTTCTCTCCACCGTGGAATAGCAGCTCAGAGTCGGACTCCAATCCCCCGTCCCGCACAGGATCCAAGAAGCTGCGCAACTACAGCAGGAGAGCTGCCACAGGACCAGCTGGGGCCAGGGCCCCTGATGCACTGGAGCCCAAACGAAGCGGCCCTGAACACTTCCAGTACTCCGAACCGGTCATTTCCAGAGTGACGGACTACATTTATGTGGGCAACCTGAATGCAGCGTATAATGGGCGCACGCTGTGCCGCAACAACATCGACAGCATCATTGACATGAGCAGTATGCCCGGAGAGCAAGCCCCCTCCCTCTGCCTCATCCCCTGCACCTGCTCGCGTGGTTCCCGGCACAGCTGGTCCCGCCTCAAGGTGGACATCGGAGACATGCCCAACTCTCTGGATGACCATCCGGCTCTGAACCACTGCTGCTTCGAGGACATCAACGAGTGCATAAATGCATCCATGGAGAAGAGGAAGCGTGTCCTAGTCCACTGTCGGGACGGGTTCTCTCTGGCACCCATGTGTATCATACAATACCTGATGGTGAAGCAGAACATGAGGTTAATTGCTGCTTATGAGCTGCTGAGGGCCAAATACCCAGTCAACATCAGAGAGTGTCACCAAAACGTTCTAGTGAGCCTGGAGAGATCGCTGTGGCCCGGTGGTGAAGTTGACCCGGAGTGCTTCAAACAGGCCCTCTCCCGAAAAGTGGCCTGGACATGAGAAGTCCCAGTGTGATTTGCTGTACCTTTATTTTTTATTTCCACTAAGATCTTCTTTTCGTTCATTTTTTCCTTTTCTAATGTTTAAATCTTTAAATTTAGTTCTGAATTCTTCTCTTTTTCGAAGAGAACAAACTTAAGCCTGTGCGGCGTACACAGGTTCCTGACTGGGCCGTGTTTTTGTTGTTGTCGCTTTAAGGGGTTTTTGTTTACTGTTTGAGTTCTGTTTGTACTTTTGTGCTGTTTTTATATATCAGGGCAACTTTTCAGTGGGCTATCTCAGGAGAGTGTTGATGTCAAAGTGATGCAGCATAGAGGTTTCTCTTCAGCGATGATCACAAATGGTTTCCAGGGTGGAAGTCAAGGCTGAGTTATTTGCACTCCATGCAACAAAGTAAATTAGGGCAGATTTTGATTCACTTTTGCATCTAAGGAGATGAATTTTAGGTGTGCTAGCGGTTGAGCCATTTGAGTTCATTTCTATTAGAGTTTTTTGGCAAACACTCCACTCCAGGTGACTTGTTTCTGTCAGCCAGCTCTGTCTTTTAAGATTTAAGTTTTGGTCCATCAGTTTTAAGAGCTTAGTAAAGGGAACATATGGTCTGTTGTTACGGAGGATTATCACAAATTCTACGTCCAATGTGTTCTATTTGTTCTAGTTAACATACTACATTGATTAAAAAAATAATGGAATTAATTTTGATCAGTTGTTGCAAGTAAAAAAATTGGTTTTGTAAATTAAAGTAAAAAAAAATAAAAAAAAAATTTGAAAAGTAAAATCTGACTAAACTGCAGGTTTACTCTCCAAACCTTTTTTCAGTAAGAATATTCTTTTCAATTTTTTTTCTTTTTCTTTTTTAATACTCATTTATATACGTGCTCTTGCCTGCAACAATAATGGAATAAAATCCACTCCATAAAGCTTTTTTGAGCAACTAGAGTCAGAGTAGTTCTTGCCATGGTCATGTTGTCCTGACTGGTTTATTTTATAGCTGGACTTAGTAGTTATGGATGTCATGTAAATTGTTTGGAGGTATAATGGAGGATGATCTCTCTCCGGGGGGATCATCAAAATAAGTGGTCCTCGTAAATGTCAGTCATTTTCGTGATATGTTCACGTAAGGCCGTCCTACGTGCTCGTCCCCATTTTCCCTTACCGGTGGTGAATCTGACATAGTGGAAAAACTGCAAATCTTATTTTGGAAAGTAAGTTTGCATGAGCGATGCAAACAGCAACTTTTAAACAGAGCATGCACAAGGAGAAATAGGCTCTTGTACGAGTTTAATAGGCGTTCCCTCTCGGGAGCGGGTACAGGGATGTGACTGTGCTTTTTTTTAAAGTGGAGAGGGCGGGTCTTTTCAAAAATTTGCGGAAATCCTCCACTATACCTTTAACTCAAATCTGTTTAATTGGTGGGTTACGCAGTGTAAGTGGCAAGAAAAACAGAGCGTAGCAACCCTGTTATGTACTGAGAAAATCATCCAGTTTTTGTTTGTAAACAAAAGCGACTTCACATCAGGACCGTTCTCACGAAGACTCTTAAGACAAATAGTGGTATCATTTCGGAACAATATTTAAGATTCCTCAGATTCTAAGATTTTAACAGTTTTTATTCACAAAACACCCTAAACCTTAAGACAGCTGCTTAAATGTTCGCAGTAGTGAGGAGGACTTTTAGGGAGACTAGGAACATTTTAATGGCTGATCCACAAAAACAGTAAAATTATGAATAAAATAAATTAAAATAAATGTTTTAGTTTCAAATACATATAATCTTTAATAATCACACAATTTGATAGTTTCAGCTGCTGGGGGGGTTAAAAAGGGCACCTCTAGTTTGGTCATTATATTTTTAAAAACAAACGTGGAAAATTGTACAGAGAATGTAGCAAAGAGTGAATTAAATATTAGTTGGAGACTTTTAAACATGTTTAAAGAATTGGAAAAAGTAACATAGGAGGAACATAGGAGGAATTGTTTTTGGATTCAGAGTAGACCTTTGTAAGCGAGGTTCTCTGCTGCCATCTGCTGGCATTTGATTGCAGCACATTTCTCACATTTCAGGCTGCTGCTGACAGTAGAGATGATACACATTGATCCACTCCTCAGTGCTCTCTTAGATCTGCCTCTCTTTACTCTAATCCCAGGACTGATGTTCCTTTCAACACTATAATCTCAACTATGCCAGTTTTTCGTCAAATGAATAAGGGACATTGTACTGCTTTTTTTTTTTAACTACTTGCATTTTTCAAAACTATTGAAAATATGAAGAAAATGATTTAAGAATGGTAGATTGGACTTTTTTGTTATAAATAAACTAAGAACTAAAATAAACTTTTTAGTTCTCTGAAGCGTGTTAAAAATTGTCCCATGTCCTCATGAACCTAATATTGTGTATTATCTCACCTTCAGGGTATAATACTTGAAAATATTTGATTTCCAACCAGCTTCAAGGATCAAACATACTTTTGAGTATACTGCAGTAATCCACAGGGAAATGCACATCTTTTGCAGTTTTTTTGATGTCTAAATGTAGAAGATGAAAAAAAATTTTTTTTGTCTATAACTGTGCTTTAATCATAATCTACAAACATTCCAAACTGATTTATCTATACGGAGATCATTGGCTTCCCCCTTTTCTTTTTTTTTTGACCCAAAATCTCCAATTCACAGACATATTGTTAGATCATTTTAGCATTAAAACCTCTCTAAAATCCTGTCCTCCTTGTTAAAAGCTAAACTTTGTTATAGCAAAGTCTCAACTTAATTAGGCAGTTCCATGTTTGTTCACTAAAACACTTCTGTGCATGTAGTTTGAATTTATCTTGTCCTTAAAAATTTGATTTCCAGATCTATCAAATGTAGAGGTTATTTTATTTTTAATTGATGTAGATAATCTCAGCAGGACACAGATTAGCAGTAGACGATCTGTGTGCTGTAAGGTAGTCAACTATGTACTTCATTTTTTTTTATTTTTATAAGAACAACAAAACAAATCATAATGTTCATTTTGCTTAAGAAGTTTTCCAAAGTTTTATTTCTGGATTGCTTTTTTTTTTTTTAAATTTCCATTTACAAAACCTCATTTTTACTGACAACAATTGAAGAAAATCCACTCTAATCAACCAGTGCTACTAATTTGCAGGATGTTATTGACGCCATGGCAAAAAAATTTGGTTGTATTATTCTAATACATATTTTAACATATATTACTTTCACTTGTTAAAACCGTCATTAGGATCCAAAATATTTTTGCCCTTTCATCCCTCTCACTCAGTTGCTAAACTGCTCAGTCATTATTTATTGGCTTGCCATTTTTTCTCAAATCTAAAAGGGGAATGCAGCTTCAGGCTAGAGAATTGCTTTAATTGACAACAGGTAATTAACTTAATTTACCTAAGTCTTTTTTTTCTTACAGTGGTTTAACTTTTATATTTGTATTAGATAAACCTGATTGAGCTGCATTCTCCTCTTAGAGTGCACCAGATTATGAATCTTGGTTTATCAAAGTAGGCATGCAACCTTTTGTTTTAACAGTTTTTTTAACTATAGTTAAAGGAAAATGAAAAAGCCTGGACAGGAAATTCTCTTATCTGCGACTGGTGATGTTTGGGAAGAACTGACCTTTACCTCTTTTTTCTGCTGACCTATTCACATGCATTCTGACTGTTTCTGTTGTGGACCAGCCAACAATGACTGATCATACCTGCCATTAAAATCCATCCCAGTTCCTTCCAACGTCCTGGAGCGAATAAGCATGATAGTTTTCTCAGAGTGAGTCATTGCTTGAGTTATGAACTGGTCTGCTGATTTAGCATCACAGATACTTTAAATTGAGAATGTGAATTTAATTGTTGCAACATGATGTGAAAAACTTGAAGGGGCAGGATATTTCAATGTCTGTGAACTGAATGATGATCTAATGATCTAAAATCCAATTAAGGTGTAATGTGAGTCAGTAAACTGTTTCCTGAGCTTTCCCTTCTTGGTTTAAAGCAGAGGTCTCCGATATGGGTGCTGCTGCCTCCTAGTGTTTCACGGAGGTACTGCAGGGTTTTTTCTGTGAATACCCTTCCTCCCCCGGTGGTTTAGGAAAAAAATAAGTTTTACTTTGTGTCCCAAAAGCATCAGACATTTATGATCTTGCCTAAACTAACAAAATATTTTTACTTTCACACAAACACCAAAGGTTTACATTAAGATCTGATTAGCTTAACTGCAGTTATTCTTGATACATAGTGCAGGTTTTTCAGGCTGAAATTAGTTCTTAAACTCTCTGGGCCTCTATTTGATGTCATGACTAGTTATTATGTAGGTTAGATTCCAGCCTTCTGTTGTTGATGTGCCTCTGGGCAAGGCACTCAGCCAGGGCTGAAACAATCAGATTAATCGTGATTAATCAATTATTGAAATAATCATCAACTAATTTAGTAATCGATTTATCATGTAGAGACATGCCTTTAGCGGACAGGGAAACCCACTTAGAGCAGTAATTATGCCAAGTTTGAAAAAAATATATATCTATTTTGCATTTAAGATGAAAAAAGTTATACAACTGCTCTATCCAGAGCTCCTTCAGTGGAAAAGTTTTAGTTTAATCTGGTTTAACTTTGCAAAAATCTTCTTTAAAGAACCTTTGGCTATCTGATTATTTATCGATTAATCAGGAAAATAATCAACAGCTTAATTGATCCGAAAAATAATCATTAGTTGCAGCCCTACACTCAACCCCCAGTCAGCATACTAGTGTATGTATGTATGTGTGCAAGATAACTGGTGTGACTGTGGCCTGTGAAAGTCTCTTTGACAGGTCAGAATTTTTAAGAAAATGCTATATAAATTTACTCCATGTTTTTGTTAAAGCTCTGCTTTAAATGGAAGCAGTCATTTGGACTAATTGCTTTAATTTAAATTTAACCACCGGTAAACGGTTTGAAATCAATACTTAAGGAAGATACGTATGTGAAATTTAAATACGTAAAAAAAATAAAATAAAGCCCTAACAAATATAAGCAATAATATAGTCCTATAATCCCATGAAACACATGATTTATTTCACTGATAGTGGATCAAACTAAAAACAATAACAAAATCCATCGAATCATTTAAAGCAGATAAGGAAAGATATTGAGCTTGAACAATAAACAGCATTCTTATCAACCCAAATCTGTTCACTCATTATAAACCCTTTTTTTCAATCTTCGGAATAAAAATCTAACATTTATCTTAAAAAAAGATGTAAGCTATAAGTGACTGCTGTTGAGCTCTGGGGTTCTATATGAGTGCTTCCTACTTTTCGCTGTTCATTTGCAATCACTGAGCACACATCTGGTGACACTGGGTAAAACAATGTTTGTTTTTTTTTATAAATCAAGAATTGAACTGTAACAGTGTTGTATGAATAACTCATCAGACTGTTTAGCTTCAGATATGACATCATCATGTGGAACTGACTTCCTGTTTGAGAGAGATATGGCTGACAGTGACGGGTTTGCGTTGTCGAGAAGAAGGCTAAACACAGATGAATTGGTCATATTTGCAGCATTAATTGCCATTCTGGTTTGAAATGACAAGGAAATCCTTAGTTAAATAAATAAAAATATTTTAAAATGAAATATACCTCTATAATAATGCCCGTCTGTTAGCTTTGGACATTATTTGGTATGAACGTATGTTCCTGGCATTAATCAAGGGAAGATTGTATTTGCTCTGAACAACAAAAAATAAGCTTTTTTGTTAATTTTTTTGTGATATTTCTGAGTTACAGTCCATTTTGGTCGGAGTTTATGAATCATTACAACTTGTGTGTGGTTTTTTTGTTTTTGTTTTTTTTGGTTAATCCTTTTAATTACAGGTGTACGTTACACCTGTGTAATGAATTTAAGACTGAACCATGATGGCTGCATCTTACATGAAAGCAAAATATTTTGTGATTTGCTTTATTTGATTGTGCTGGAGTCCTAATATTTTGTATTTGCTCAATGTGGTACCTATCAAACCGAATCCCTCTCAGTACATCTGTCATGTGAAACTAATGGAGTGAGTGGAAGTGCGCCTTTATTCAGCGTGTTTTGACCCCATGTGGTGGCATTTGCACAATTTGTATAAATCTAAGCTCTTGATATCCTGTACAGAAACAATATTTCTGGATGTTTTATATTGATTCAAGGTATGCATGTTACATTTGAGTGATGTGGTTTTTTGCCGTTCTAATTATTGGTTGTGAAAGCCAAGAAAAAGAGCAGATGTTGAAATGCTCTATAATCAGCAGTGCTGTTTGTGTCTTCTTGTTGTAAATTATCCACATCAGTCAAAAGCTAATTTGTTATCTCAGGTGATTTCTTATTGGGCCACAATGTTTTCAGTCAATATACTGATTTAAAATGTGAAACTTTTTTGTTTTCTTAAGTTGTTTTTGATTTGTATTGATAAAACAATAAAAAGTTGTTTTTCGTTCGCTGACATGTTTCTTGAAACTTATTCAGTTATAAAATAAATAATGGCTTCGATTTGTAACAGATAAGAATACAGCTCTTTTTTTTTCCTGTAATAATTCTATTTGGTATGGGAAAAAATGGTCTCATCTTTTTATTTTTTAGTAGCTGCTGCAAATATCTCTTAAGTGGCTCCAATGACCCCACCTTCAAATAAACTCCATCGCCTCCCACCTGCTGCAGCCTCAGTTTTCATCACCTCTGCTCCCTGGTGTCCCTGACCCTTTAAAATCAACCAGCACTTATTTTTACTTGCTGATGAACCTTTGTTGAACCTCTTTACTTGTAAGAAGGAGCTTAAGCATAACCATCAGCAGTTATTCGTCAATACTATAGAAAACGATTGGGTTTGAATGAGGCATAGATATAAAACATAAGGTACTTGGAAGCTTATTGGTGACTGGAAAAATGTTAATTTCTGTAGACTGGGTGAAACCTATGGTTTAGAGATTATGGTATTTTCTGAAGGCGTTTGATGTCACTGTTTGGGGTGTAAAACAGCTGTGCTGCATTACTATTAAATGGGAAGCTGGAGTTTTGGTAAATACCACCATGCTATTGAAGATTGTTAGAGCTAGATCTATGGATCTACAGTTTACGTCTTCACTATGTTTATACCTTAATGTTTATTATGACTGCGATGACATCAGAAAAATGTAAATTAATAATATAAATTAATAATTGTTAATTTTCATAGGCAACCAAAAATAAAAATCTTCAGCAGTGGCATGAACATATATCTGCCTTCTACCAGTTGTCTGTAGCGGGGAGGTGGTGCCTTACAAAGGGTTCTATGGGTCAATGAAGATGAGGTGCACCCTGGACAGGATCACAAACACACATGCTTAAACAGAGGGGAAGTTCTAAGAAGAAAGGTAGGCATTTGTTAAGCTTGTTAACCTTTATTTACAAGAAGATCAGCTGCCAGACTCAGAAAAAGTCTGAATCAACGTAACGTTCGTTTCACCTGCAAAAAAACGAAGGAGGTATTTTATGCATTGATGATGATGGGAGCTAAATGCTTTATGCTACTTTAAAAAATTTTCATTTTTTTCTCACCGCCCTCTGAGCTGCTCCTTAAACTTCCCATCACACATCATATCGCTGTAAAGACTTCCACACCTGTAATGAAAGTTGGAGGATTTCCAACTCAAAACCAAGAGGTGCTAATCTCCTTTACCTTTCCTACATATCAACGCCCATTCCAAATCCTGACCAATTGCATGACCTTTTTCGGGCATGCTGGGAGAAAAAATGTCTAGCAAGGAGTCGTGTTGACGAAAAGCAGCAAGAATCCCCAAGATGGGGAACATATGATTTGGATCTCACAGCTGTTAGATTAGGAAAAATGTTCTCTCTTCTTGTGCAGTAATTAACAAACTTTACAGATGAGGGGAATTGAAGGATGGTAGACTTGGCCGCCCTTAATCATCTGGGTGAGGGGTGGCCTAGTGGTTAGAGCATTGTGCTTGGATTCCAGAGGTTCTCAGTTCAAGCCCCACTCCCACAAACTGCCACTCTGGCTCCCTGAGCAAAACCTTTAACCCTACACTGCTCCCTGCGTGCTGCACAATGGCAACACTGCTCCTCAAGGTTAAATGCAGAGAGTGAATTTTGTTTCTTTGTACTTGGGAAAATATAATAACAATAAAGTTGAATTCTATTCATCTAAAACCTTGAGTTTAAGTTTTAGCTGCAGTTATTTTAGACTCTTGGAGAAGCAACTTACCCTCATGAGGAGCCCAGTGTTTTCTACACAGACGTTAATGTGATCTTAGATGCATTCTGTGATGCCTTCAATGTCCTCTCCTTGAGAAACACAAGGGCATTTCCCTCCCGTAAGAACTGAAGCAATCTCCCAGAACCTCTTAGTCTATCCACACCATTTCTTCACTGTGAGTCAAAGCTAATTCTCTGTTTACAAAACTTAGATATGAACAAGGCCAAACAGTAAAGGGAGTGGCGGTGAGCTGTACTGTATGCCTCCTCTGTTTTAGCATGCAATGAGTCTGGTGGGAGAATAGAAAAACGATTAAATTTAAAATCCCTTGAGATCAATAAAAAGGTGTAGGAATGCTGTACTTGCAGTCTGCTGGTCACTTTATGCAGTCAATCTCACCTCAGGATGCTGCAGCAATGGCAAAGGAGGAACACAGAATGCAGGGAATCCTACCTGCCTATAGCCATCCACATCTTCGTCATCACTGGAAGAAACTCCCATAATATCAGTAAAAATAATAATACAAGTAAAAATTAAGTTGTGCATTTTAAGACCTCATGCTTACAGCTGCAAGTAAAAAGTCTTTAATCTTTGCTAGTTAAAGGTATAGTGGACAATCTTCTTTGAGTTCCAGGGCTTCATCTTATCTATTGGTTGTCCCACATGCTTTATAATGTACTTTTTCCCTCTTGCAGCACATGGGTAGCCATTCATTGTGGCTCCACTGCTCTGATTGTACATTTTGAAAATGGCAGAAAGTTGTAAGAAGACAACTGTTTTACAAGTTTATGAGAAGAAGGGAAGAAAAACTGGCCGCATCGTCATTGAGGGATTCTTTCCAGAGATGGTAGAAGAGCAGGTAGGATCATACTGCATGTTCATTCAAAAAGTGACTTTGATGTTTCTTTGCTACATTTCCCGAAAAAAAAAAAGAAAAGAAAATGTTAACAATACCGGTACTTAAAAAATGACCACTGTTGCATATTTTTTAATTAGAAACACTCCAAAAAATGTAAATCTAAGTAAGTAATTTTCATAAAAGATGTGCATTTTTCTTAAATTAAGCAGGGAAGTGAGAAACTTGCCAATGGAATAAGAGCTTATATTTAGATAAAAACAACAGAAGTCTCTTATTTCAAGTGAATAAGATCTAATATCTTATTTTAAGGGTAAAAATACTATTTCCACTGGCAAATCCTCTTATTTACATATTGTGGGTAAACACACTTATTTTAAGAAACCTTTACTAATTTTTAGATCCTCTTTAAACTATTCATTGGTTCCCCAAAAAGAGCTTACCATCTCTATTAAGTTGAGGCTACTCAAAATTATTAAGTCAGTTGAGTTGTGCAAAGTAAATGCATACAGCTTGCACGTACTAGCATTTTCTTAACTTCATAAAAATAGATTTTTTTGAGACATACTTTTAAAAGAGAAGTCACATAATGCATTTAACATTTTAAAATTGTTTCCTAGTGAGAGGCTTCACTGTGGAGCTTGGATGAGCTAACAGCTGACCTCATGCAAATAATGAATCGGCTTCATTGCCACTCATGCAGACAATTAACAGAAATGCCATGAAAAGGTAATAAAAATAGTTGTCATAGAAAAGGGGCTTCATATGTAAAAGCAAGGCAGTAAAAAATGACAACATTGAAGAATATATTGAAAAGATAAACCGTGTTCTGTTTATTTGGAGTTGAACTGTTTTTATTGAAATTTTCATGAGTGGCTCTTTTTAACCCATGGATTGCTGGAGATGTGCAGCTGCCTTACAGCGAACCTGACGGATGAAGTGGAAGCAAATGAATGTATCCTTTTTTCACGTGTATTTATCAGATTTTAGCAGTTTACAAGAGAGAAGTGGATTAAAATATGACTCTTTTTCCTTGTCTCGAACCTTTGGCTTTCAGCATTTCCTTAGAAAGAACACCAATAAGAAATGTCTATTCAAAGGGAAATGACTGCTGCATTACTGGATTAGATCAGGTTTCTGTTTATCTGTTAGGCTGTTGATGAGAGGCTGACATCCAGGACTGTGCATTTTAAAGATGTATTACCACCTGGGCTGATGTTGTTTTCTTAGGTTTTTTTTTTTTTAATTTTCAACAGAAACGTCAAAACAGAAGAAAATTACATTTCTAATAAAATCAATAACAACTTTAAACACAAAGGAAGCCTTGGTTAAGGCTGTCTAAGTCATGCCAAAAGTCAAAACACAGCCACCTGTTGAGGTTTATCATAAACTGGTTACACGGCCATCTTGCATATTTTACAATTTTTTTTTAGTTCTAGGAATCAAAGTAGGCTCATGTTACCTCTGTCTGACAGTGATTAATACACAGGCAATCTTATGTGTGTCCTCCAGTGTGAAGTTTTGTCACACAGCACCGGTACACCCAGGCACTGCCAAGCACTGACAAGAATGGGATCAGAAGAGGTGCACATCGCCCACAAGTCTATCTGTACTCTGTAATAAGCGATAAAAAAAGCAATCCTTACATTGTTATACTATTGAAAGATCATGAATGATCCGGTTCAGAGACATTAAGTATTTTAAGTATTGCATTACAGGGTTGAAGAACAAGAAACTCTTATCATCTGGAGAATCGATCGGTGGACTCTGCAGTCTTAAGTCATATCAGAGATTAACAAGAAGCTAAAAAAACAAAGTAGATGGAACTGCAAACAATCATCTTACCTTAAATGTGAATGGTAAATGGCCTGTACTTATATCACACTTTTTCAAATTAGGACTTGACCAAAGTGCTTTACACTACATTTAGTCATTCACCCATTCACTCACACACTGATGGCGGTAAACTACATTGTGGGGGCTCACTGACAGAAGCCAGTAGGGGTCCAGGTGAAGTTTCTTGCCCAAGGACACAGCGACACTGAAAGCCGACGCCGGGGCTTGAACCGTCAACCATTCAATTTCAGGGCAAATGTAAATTAAATAAAACAGATGATATCAGAAGAAACAGAATTCACATAGTGTGCTCCACAGTGTAGAATATGTGTCAGACATTATTCAAGGCAGAGCTGAAAATAGGAAATGTCTATAAAGTAGATCAAGAGCAATTTTTTAACATACCCTCCTACATCCCAAAGAATTTCTCAAAATCCTGAACTTAGTTGACTTTTTATAGTGGAAACTGCAACTGGGAGGCCTTGGCTAGCATTAGCTATTCCTCTTAAAGTTTCATTGCACATTGTGTTCTTAATAAGAGGATCCGTGTTCCCCTGCATGGATGTATAAGCACTTCTGAAAAGCATGGCCATCTTATGCCCTTTTTAAAAATAAATGTTAGGATAAATTCTCTTCTCTTCCACATGACACCATAGAGCTTAACATTGCTAAGCTAAATGTTTAATGGAGCCCACAACCTTTGACAATCCATACCTGGCTTTGCTTTGTTGCCTAGCACCAGTGTAGAAGGTTGTAAAGCAAGTGTTACCTTATTGAGCAAAGACATTATTCCAAAGATGAGCATTTGACTTCTTGCATGCCCCTACAACTTCTAGATATCTTCTTTTTTCAAGTCTATAAACCCTACATGGCTGCTTGTTCTGGGTTGCCTACTTTTTGCTTAGTTGTTGCAACTATGGTCTGCTCAAGAAAGTTGAGGTCTCGATTCTGCATGGAGTTTGCATGTTTTCCCTGAGCATGCGTGGGTTTTCACCGGGTACTCCGGCTTCCTCCTACAGTCCAAAAACATGACTGTTAGGTTAATTGGCTTCTCTAAATTCTCCTTAGGTGTGTGAGTGTGTCTGTGAATGGTTGTTTGTCCTGTTTGTCTCTGTGTTGCCCTGCGATGGACTGGCGATCGGCCCAGGATGTACCCCGCCTCTCGCCTGTAGACAGCTGGAGATAGGCACCAGCACCTCTTACAACCCCGACTGGGATAAAGAGTGTCAGAAAATGTACGGATGCTGCAACTATTATAATGCTTCCTTCTTTCTCACTCTTGTTACTTTGCTCACCTGTTATCACATTTTCAACCTTATATTAAAACAGCTATGATTTTGTTTAAAGTTCTCACCAGAAAGTTGAAAAGCATTGTGTAAAAAACCAGAGTTACATCAAGTTTATTTCTGTGCCAAACTGTGCCCACTCCTGCGCTCAAGACGTTCCAGTGTTTTTATTGTCAAAAACTTTTACTTTTATAAATAACTTAGTTTTATCAGTGATCATCGTTTCTGATAAATTACTAGAAAAAGAGAAAGGCAGTGAAATGTAGTCTGCTTTTTCAGCACCACATAACCGTGAACAGCAGTAATGTGAAAGCAAGATAAAAAGATGAGCTTTTTTTTCTCTTTCTAAAAATAGTTTTATTTCAGTTTCTTTCAGTGTAGCACAGTTAATCATTTTAAATTGCTCCATGACTGGATAAGCTAGATTTGTTTATTAAAACCTTTATCTGTCATAGTTTCTTCTTTGTGTTTCATAATACTCATACAATGTAGTGGTAGAAATATATGTATACACATATTTCATAATAGTAAATGGTTAAATGTATATATTTATAGTTGTTCATTTTTATGTCCTTATAGATTGCTGGTGGAGTAGATGAAAGTGTGAGGCTGCCGTTTGACTAAGTCCATGATAGAAACTTTTAACTTTCTCTGACTGTATGATCTAGTTGAATTGTCTCTGTAAAGTGCCTTGAGATGGCTTGTTGTGAATTGAGGCTATATAAATAAGCAGATTTGAATAGAATTACAGTCCTCACAAGAGACAGTCCAAATTCTGATATAAGATGGAGTTTGTTTATTTTGTAAGAAGTATGACTTGAAGTTCCACTCTTGATTTAAGAGAAAGCAAATGAAGGGAAGCTAAAAAAGGAGAAATATGATTTCTCTCTTAAATTTCCATCAGATTTCTGGCTACAGCATAGTTTTTGATCAGCTGAAGACTTTTAACTACACTTTATGGACTTCCTGATAGAAAAAAAATATAGTTCAACCTTGAAAAAACAAATGCACTGACAAGTTTCTTACCATCTCTCCTCAATATTATTATTATTTTTTCCTATGGATTAAAGAACATCATTTAACAAACATGTTTAATTTGGATTTAATGTTCTGGTCAGAAATAACCTTAAAGTTTTGTTACATTACAACATGACACAAATATGAATAAATTCAGATAAAGTGACAAAATAGCGGCTATTTCAAAGACTTTGGTCAAAAAACAGAGATACAATCTGTCTAAGGGGTTCAATTCATTTCAATAACAATTACTTTAATATTCCCAAAGAGAAAATAAATGTTCCTGTTTTTCAATAAGACGTTATAGGAGATGATAGCTGAAGGCAGGAAGAATCTTCTGCAGCTGTCTGTGCTGCACCGAATATGGAGGACCCTCTTACTTAAGACACTCTGTCGTTTAAAAAAATCCTCTGAAGAGGATGGTGAAGCTTTCCATAATGTTCTTCACTTTCTTAAGAATTCTTTGTGAAAAATCTCCACAGGAGGAGTTCCTAGAACAGAACCGCCCTTCTTTGTCAGCTTGTTGCTCTAATGCTGTTACGCCATTAGATGATAACAGCAGAGATTACAGTCTCTACAAAAGACTAACCAACTAATGATGCAGGTGCTAAATATGATCAACACAATGGTGGAAATAAACATTTTGCTGTCTTATATACTTATTAAGCATATATATATATATATATATATATATATATATATATATATATATATATATATATATATATATATATATATATATATATATATTACAGAGAATCGGCTGCAGAACTGATCCCATATTACTCCTCCGGTGACCCTTGAAGGACACTGATCAATCTTTTAACTTATATTTCTTCTACCGTATATAGAATGTTTACATGTAATCTTGTACCTCTGTCCTGCTCTAATACCACGCTTGAATGACTGCTGCATCTGTACGCATCTTTCTGTGCAATTTCAGCTATTTTGTGAATGAATTCCTATTTTTATCCTGATGAATACCTCACAGTGTTTCTGTCTGCCCTTTGACTTTCTCCCCTTCAATCTAATGGCAGTCTATTCAGCTTGTAGCTGACTTTTGTTTTATCTTATTGTTCAACCAGAAGAGAAAGAGAAGAAGAGAAAACGCAGACCTTCAAACATTTGATCTGTTTTTGCTTTACATCATATGAGTAAACATATTTTAGGATATAAAGTACATATATGTTAACTTAAGATTACAAATAAATGATTTCATCAGTTCCTTGAGTTTTGATGGCATGTGTAAAAAAAAGGATAACAATCTTAAAGGGTGGGTTATTTATAATGCAGGCAGCCCAGGAAGGGGCAACTGACAGTGTACTGTATTTCATGACCTTGTCAGCTCATTGGCTTGTTCGGTAATCCCCTTCCATATTGAGAAAGTGAGGATTTGGAGGGCTTTCTATGATTGCAATATATACCTTCTTTGCACTCCATCTGCTTGGGGCTCAATCTGCTTCTCTGACTTCAACAGCTCCTCATCGGTAAAGCAACAACTTTTTATTGTTGATATTGTTCTATTCTGATGTGACTGACTGACTCTCTTTTTCAGTTACATTATATTTGTTTATGGATTCATTGTTAGAAACAGTAAATCTTTCCAGTGCAGAAACTCCAATTCATATGTGAAGCTTGTTAATTATTGCCTGTTTGTAATTTCAGGGTGACGTTATCTTAAACTTTTTGATAACTAAGAAACAGTTTTAATCTTTGAGGTAGAGGGGGAAATTCCATCTTTTGAGATTAGGTCTGTATCTTTTGGGCTAACCAAGTGATGCTTTTTTTTCTTCATAAGACATACTGAAAGACAACACCAATACAAGGATATAAGTTGAAAACAAACCTCAAAACCTTTATCCTACTCTCAACATTTTGTTTAGTATTTGTTGGATGTTCTGTTTTTTAAGGTGCAGACAGCATCATGCCTTCTAAACATTATGATTTTGTTACATCGTTGCTTTCCATATATTAGTTTGCCTCTTAGAAACAATCGTACTTGTTCAAAACACTTTAAAAGAGTGAGACATGGGTCCATCTTAGACATAAATCTAGGCTAATAAAATCTCACATACTTTTTTATTCCTCTGCATTGTCATTTTCTTAAAATGAACATGATGCCAAAAGTTAGTCACTCCCCCTCCTTCCTGCCTGTTACCACTTCAGGGAACTCTGACATTTGTTACTCTGTTCGCTTGTGTGGTTCAGATGCCTATGGTCATCACACATCCTTTCTTTTTGTAGGAGCCAGTTTTTTTTTCTCCACACTTAATGAAGGCTTTAGGAACAGCTGTAGATCCAGGAATAGATGTTACTCTTCTGCTACAGTTCCTAGGGGATTGAAAGCAGCTCAGACTGCAACTATACAGTTTCCAATATGTATTTAGGCTCCTTTTTAGCTATAGTGATGTAATACATAGTTATATATTTAAGTCTAATACAATTCCATAGAAGGTATTTGAAATGTTGTCTGGACAAAATGAATAAAATTGTGTATAAAATTTA
>NW_015150887.1:19746-40395 GCF_000732505.1 Cyprinodon variegatus
TGATACCTTTAACCATCACTTAGATTGAGTGTCCAAGACATTAGACTGCATGTCTTGTGACACAATTACGAATATTGGTTATTGACCTTTGGCTCAAGGTCAACTGTACCAAGTACCAGTATTTTTCATTATCTACAGTGAGGAAAATAAGTATTGGAACATCCTGCTATTTTGCAAGTTCTCTCTCTTAGAAATCATTGAGGGGTCTGAAATTGTCATCGTAGGTGCATGGCCACTGTGAAAGACATAATCTAAAAAATAGAAATCCAGAAATCCCAATGTATGATTTTTTAACTATTGATTTGTATAATACAGCCGCAAACAAGTATTTGAACACCTGTCTATTCGCTAGAATTCTAACCCTAAAAGACATGTTAGTCTGCCTCCAAAATGTACACATACACTCCATTTATTATCCTAAATTAGATACACCTGTTTGAGGCAGTTAACTGCATAAAGAAACCTGCCACCACATACAATCAGCACGAATCCTACTAACATGGCCAAGACCAAAGAGCTGTCCAAAAACACTAGGGACAAAATTACACACCTCCACGGGGCTGGAAAGGGCTAAGGGGAAATTACCAAGCAGCTTTGTGAAAAAAAGGTCCACTGTTGGACCAATCATTATAAAATGAAAGAACCTAAACATTACTGTCAATCTCCCTCTTAGTGGGGATTCATGCAAGATCTCACCTCATGGGGTTTCAGTGATCCTAAGAAAGGTGAGAAATCGACCCAGAACTATATGGAAGGAGCTGGTCAATGATCTGAAAAGAGCTGAGACCACTGTTTCCAAGGTTACTGTTGGTAATACTCTAAGATGTCTTGGTTTATAATCATGCATGGCACGGAAGGTTCCCCTGCTTAAACCAGCACATGTCAAGGCCTGTCTTAAATTTGCCAATGAGCATTTGGAAGATCAAGACAAGTCACTGGAGAAAGTCATGTGGTCAGATTAGACCAAAATAGAACTTTTTGGTCTTAATTCCACTAATCGTGTTTGGAGGAAGAAGAATGATGAGTACCATCCCTACTGTGAAGCATGGGGGTGGTAGATTCTTGCTTTGGGGGTATTCTCCTGCACATGGGACAGGGCTAACACACTGTATTAAGAAGAAGATGACGGAGTCCATGTATTGCAAGATTTTGGGGAACAACCTCCTTCCCTCATCTAGAGCATTAAAGATCGGTCGAGGCTGGGTCTTACAACATTACAATGACCTGAAGCACACAGCCAGGATAACCAAGGAGTGGCTCTGTTTTTTTTTTTAGGTTATGTATCTCACAGTGGACTTATGATGATTATTTCAGACCTCTCCATAATTTCCAAGTGGAACAACTTGCAAAATAGCAGGTTTTCAAATACTTATTTTTCTCAATGTATGTCCCATATCACTAGTGGCATGTTCAATAACCCTCCTGGGGAGTCCAGGCACTGCAAGATGAAGAGAAGAGAATGTTTTGGCATCATCCACAGATCTATTGGTTTAAAAGTGAACTTCAGAGGACCCAGAAATTGGTCTATTTTTAATTCAAGCTGGGTCAAAACACGGCGCTCAAAGCACATCATTACCAAAGAGGTCAGAATTATTTAGTCAGTTTGGTAGTCTTTGCTTTTCTGGGGCCTTGATAATGGTGGCTGCTTTTAAGCATTGAGATGTTCTAAATGTCTCTAAATACCAGAAACATCTGATCAGCACAGTGCTTAGGAAACTTAGGTCGGTGTTGTTGTTTTTTTCATGTTAGACAAACAGATTTCTCAAAACATTAATTAGAAACGGAACTGCAGTGATCAGCATCGATTTCTAGGGCAGGAACCTCTGCAGGAAGAGAAAACAGGTTAGTGACCACGTCAATCTGCCAGAGGATGATACCAAATGTGTGAGTCATTTACCTGGTCTTATAGTTCAGTCTGAGCCCAGAGGATGAGGCTGGTTGCAGTTGGTTGGCTGGAAATCAGATGTGGTGGGCGCCACCCAGAGAGTCCCAGACTCTGATGTTTCGGAGGTCGGAGGATAGATAGGAGATCAGAACCGAGCAGATGAAGGAAGGCAGGATAATCCAGAGGACAAAGCCAAAGCAGGTGTCAAAGCCATGCTCGGTAGTCAAAGCCAGGAGATCAGAGATCTGAAGGGAAATTAAGAAGGATGTTAGGAAACAGTGCCAGGTTCAGTCCACAGACAGGCAGAGATCCTGCAGGAGTCCGAGGACAGGTCAGGCAAACAGACCAGACAGGGGAAAGGCAGGCTCAAAGGTCCAGAGGCAGAACGGGTCAAGATCAGGCAATCAGAAACACACAGGAATGCTAGTCAACTCTCACCAATGGCTCGAATAATATGGCATTGATGACTGGTCTTAAGTCTATTTAAATAGAAGCTGAAGCAGGTGGATCAGATAAGCGGTAATGAGTACTGGGAGGAGATAAGCAGGTGGTTTAAAAGAGTAATAAGACCAGAAATCAGAGCCAAGATCATGGCACCTACAACAGCACCTAAAAATATCTGCCCTGATTCCTCTGGAAGAAGATAGATATTTTTTCTGAAAATATAGAAACTTGCCCATATTTTATTACATGTTTAATTTGGATCCAGTGCTTTTAATTACATGTCTTGTTATTAATTATGTTTCTGTGCTCAAATTTTTTCAAACTGCCCTTTTTAATGAGGTACCCTATCTCAAAGACGCAACCTCAAAAATATAGGTTGAATAACTTGCTGAGAAAAGCAATATTTATTAAAAAGAGCTGTGGTAGTAGGGTGCCTGTGCTGAGTGCAACAGAATGGGATGAGTAAGACAGGAATAATGAAGATAAAAGGAAACAATCTAGAACTAGATATATATATATATACCGTACTATGGTAAAAATAACGTTCGGGACTAACGAATTAAATAAGATAAAAAATATAAAAAAAACTGGTATTGGTTAGGCAAGAAAATAAAAGGCAACTTTTTCATTTGAAAAACATTTTGGGATTGTGTTTTTGATCTGCAGCAGGATACATTGATAAGTGGTCTGGTACATAAGTGCTGAATACATCATTGTTAGATTGTGTTCCATTGCAAACCACTGATGACAAATAGTTCAGAGGAAAACTGATCATTTTATTTCAGCTTTCTTTGTTGTTTGTTTCACCAGATTGAAACTAAATCCTGCAGCCAACATGGCCACTGAGTAAGTAAGATGTGATTATTATGTGTTTTATATTTTTACACCAGAAAAAATAAATGATAAATATAACATTGTTGATTTTTGTTATGTATTACTGACATGTTTAGGTAATTTCTGTTCCAATTTTATTTTATGTTTTTGCCATTTAAGGTTATCGAATAAAATGTATAAACATAAAAACCCTCAGAATTAAAATCTGATTTCATAGCTACTTCTTATGCTTATCAAACAAGCTGACACTGTAAATAATGATAGTATAGTGTCTCCACAAGACTAGACAACACAGTTTTAAAGGTAGTCTTTAAAACAGCAATAGCAAAATCAAATTTATATTGTATGTCGGTCATTCTGAAATTGGTTTCTGTGTACAGAAAAAGACTGTCTGCAAGGCGTAAGCATACTCTGAAGGTAAGCCCACATGGTGCACCATACTTTAACAATACTACTATAACACCAGGTTTCGTCCGAGTGCATTAAACTGTAAAGTATAAACACAGACATGTTTTTCTCCCATTGTTTTATAAGCTGGACCCAAAGATCTAAGACGTTTGCCTTTAAAATATTGTTTATGACTCTCTGAACCTGTGTTAGTAAGCACTTCCTGTTGCAATTATAATCCTTCCACCCCAGAGGTGCAGCATACCAATTTACTGATTATTTCCTTAACAAAAATTACTGTATGTAAATGTACCTAAACTATTTTAAACTAGAAAAAGGAATATTCTTTTAGGTTAATCACCAGTTAGTTTTGTCTTTTTTACATTTTAATGGAAATTATTAGTGATCTATTTTATAATTTACCTGCTGTGACTTATATTTGGTTTATATTAACAGGTAAACTAAACGTCAAAGTAAATTTAGCCAATAGACATTTTTTTAACTTTTGACCAGCATGCTGAAGTAGTAGTAAATTAATAGTAAATTTTCACACATACTAATTTCTGTGTGGTATTCTGCAAGCTTTCCTGACCTATCCTGTAAGGTTTAAACAAGTCAGCTATGGTATTAGTAGTTTAAGAGGATAATGGTGTAGATGAACCTCACTGGAGATGAACAGTTCTATAGAAACACACAGAGACAGATGAACAATATTCTGATGCTCATTTTGAACCAATCCGACAGTTCAACTAAAATCAGCTATTACAAAAATATGGGCTTTGTCAATTGATTAACAACATATATAAAACTGGTAAAATAGCAAAAACACTTGATATGTGATAGCATTGCTCAGGGTATATCAGCCCTTCTGATTGTGTTCATATGACAAGGTGTCATTTATAATATATTAATTGCTTCAACAACTCATGACAGTATTACTATATAAGGTCAGTTGGCATTCCATTTTTACAGCCTTCCTAACTTCATAAATAAAATTTCTCGGAATATTTATCTGTGAATTTAAGTAGTTCTTCGTACCAGTTTTTAGAATAACACTGCTGACGTTGAGAAAATTCTCCACTCTGTACCAGTGAGAGGAGTTAAAGCACTGGTTCTTTTATTCATTCCTCTTCCTCCAGAAAAAGAACTTGACAGAAAACAGAAATCAGTAGCAGGATCTGGCAGAGGAGGGTAGATGAAAAACAGGGAAGGAGAAAAAAAAGTGGTTCATATTGTTATTAGTGACTATGTTTAACTCACAGTCCATGTTCTGCTGAAGTTCCCTGGCATAAGTGTAGAAAATATAAGTAGAATCAAATGCAAAAAAATGAAAATTACAAGCAAGCTGCTGCAAAGGGGCCTGGATTTTGAGACATTTCAACAGTTTTACGCTCTGGTTCTTGTTCAGTGAACTGTTACACTGCAGAACCTTGGTTAGAACGGGAGGCTGAGTTTAACTTTAACTGTTTGGTGGATGCAAATAAATTATGAGAAGAGACTAAGAGAAATGTAGCTAGAAAGGCAATTTTTCATACATTATTTTTTCATGGACTAGATGTATATTATTAATAACTTATTAACAAACCTGAATCTCACTTTCATTGTACTTCTAGTGTACTTTTATAAACGTAGAAACGGTCTTTACGTGCTTATTGCTATCAAACTCATATATGGCCTCTTATGAACCTTGAAGTGTACTTTCATTATACACTTACTTGAAATAAAAATAGCCTTAAAGTCTCTTACAAGCAAACTAATAGTAAATGTGGAAGGTTATTTTTTGGGATGCTTTAAAGAAAATTAGCAAAAAACTAAAAATGGATCAATTGATATGCCAAGAAGTAAACTGGTTATGAAGCTGCCAGTATATTTGAATCAGTTTACTTGTTAAACTTGGGAAATATAGTTTAGTATCCTTCAATGTAGATGATGACTTGTACTGGAGGTATGTTCTTTTTTTTTGCTGGCCATAATATTTGTTGCAGTTACCTTGGAAATCAGAAGTTAACAGCTTTCTAGTTAACAAAGTCAGAAAAAGTAGGTTTCTAATATGGCCTCTTATGAACCTTGTTTTAAGCTTTACTTTCTAAATAAAAAACCCAAACTTAGTTTGTTTCATTCAGAGCTGCAATGTTAAATGATTTTTAGATGAAAGTGTGCCTTGTAAAATAAAAATGTTTTCATTGCTGCTTGCAATTATTGATACACAGACCTGCTATATTGGATCCAGAACCAGCATTAAGAAAATATTTAACTAAATCAAATTTTAGTAGGTAGTTACACAACTAATACTTCTGACTGGAAATTCATGATTTCTTAGGTACAATTGCAACATAAGACAAGGACACTTTAAAAACTGGATTCCAGAAAAACATATTAATCTCCATCTTGATAAGTCAGACATGTGAGTCGGATTATGTTCACAAAGAAGAGGTGCTTCCAAACTAATTTAGACAGATTGTGAAAAATATCTAAAAGAAGTTGGCATTAAATACAAAAAAAGTCTTAGGTCGTTGCCTACAACTGATAAAAAAATGGACGAACAACAAAGGTGTTATATCTGTGCATGTAATAATGCATCATTTATGTACTTTTCACATCCAAGTGAGGTCTAAAAAATATAAACATTTGTGTTTACTTGCCAATTCCACAGAGCTGTATGCTAGTTGTTGCAAACAATTTACTGGAGGCAGAGTCTCAGGTGAAGGCCACAGAGAGAGAGAAGTTCCTGGCAGAGAAATGTCCTCCCTTGGATGTGCCATACTCCAGGGAGGAGCTAATGGTAAGAACAACCCAATCAGACTATCTTCAGTGCATAAGATGTTCTCAATGTTAAGCACCAGACAAAGCTAAAGTTAAACATGGTTTGATGTTTTTTCAAGACTTTTCTAAAGATATCAAACATGTTTTGTTGAGGTGTTTTACATTTATGTTGTCTTCAGACATAAAAATCCCCAAAACAAACAAGTCAATTGCTTTTTTTTTTAGGAACTTTGCCAGAAACTCCATCAGCAAATCAACATCAGTGAAGAGGAGAGATACTGTACAGAGTTTAAACTGAACATGGTCCTCAATGAGGTAAGGCTGCCTGTTTGGCTTCTGTCCTTTTATAATTCAATAAAGCAAACATCAAAGTAACAGAGAAAATCATCAGAAGGTTTGTTTAAGGTAAGAGCTGATTTTAAATAAAGAAACCAGTTTTACAGTTCTCAAAAAATATAATGTAATAATAATAATAAAAAAAATGTATGACAGACAAAAATATGAATGCATAAAAAGAAATAAATACAAAATATATGGATAAATAAAAATGACATAAGAAACAAATAATTGTTGCAAAGGTGAATAAATATCAAATATGTGTATTTATGTCTCATTAATGAATTAATATTTGTATTTATTTGCTGTATTTTGTCCGATTGTATGTTTGTTTATTTATTAAACATTTCAATTATTCATAGATTTATTTTGCATTATATCAGAGATGGTCCTCCATATGGGAGTCATATATTTTTTCACATCCACAAACTTTGTAATTTTGTATTTTTATTTATTTATTTTGTTTCTTTCTGCACTAGTGGTAAGACCCCAATAATGTTAGGATCCCTTACATTCCAGATCACTTTCCATTAAAAGGGAAAGGTGAATCTAAAAACCTCTACTGCATTAATCAGTGATCCAGAATACCTTTGGGTTTATACATCATGCCAAGAACAATGTTTTAGTGCTGAAGCTATTACAACGGAAGGGTAATAAAACTAAAAAGGAAAAGTGTTATGAAGTGAATTTTGTTTAAATGTCAACACTAGATTTTAAAGGTCTGGGTTTAGAATGAACAACAATCTAATTTGGGGTAGATATTGTTTTTTTTCTTCTTCTGTATAACAAGGCAGTCTTCTCTGATTTTATTTTCCCCATCTAATCTTATTTTCTCTGTCTGGTCATTTGTATTGACTTGACAGAGGTAAGCCATTGTTTCTAGTCAGTATTTAACCCATTTTAAAGTAAATTTCAGGAATCTTATAGAAATCCAATTTTAGACAGTTTACAATAACTACAAAAAAACTTTTGGCATTTTCAGACAATATAAAGTGATCAGCATCCTCAGCAGAGACGCCCAGACTTCTCTTTAACCAGTCACCTCCTCCAGCTCCTCTGGGGGGAGACCAGCATGTTTCAACACCAGCGAAAAGACATAGTCCCTCCAGATGTCCAGCATGTTCTTGGCTGCCCTCTTGGTCTCCTCCTGGATAAAACAAAACTATAGTCGTTACGCCAACATTTTATTTTACCTCAGGATCAATGTACTAAACTGTTAACAGACTCTACAGTCATAATTTAGGCATTACGATTTAGGCATGTTGGTATATCTTGACAGCAACAGCCAAGTCTTAAGTATAATTATCATTATTTCTGTGTAAAGTCTTCAATTTAAACTTAACAGAAATCAAGGCTTAATTGGGCTTATCTGCGTCTTATTAATCTATACATACAGTGAAAAGTTTAACAAAGAAAGGTCAGTTACTAGAATGAAATACAGCTTTTCCTCATTACTTTAATTATTTAGAAGAACTGTGCAGTTTAGCAGTGAGTTTTAATAGCTCTGTATTAGAGTTTGCTATATTTATATCTGTTTGGACAGATCATTTTTCATTTATTTCAAATTAAATTCATGAACTTCCTCTAACTGAACTCTAAGAAGATACAGTGTCCAATTATTTGGTTCTGTCCTGCATTTCAAATAATGTGTGTGAGAAGCGTTTTGATCACTGGTATCAGTGGGTGGGTTGCTGTACTTGTGTTTGGTTGTGTGTATCGAAAGTAGGTGTGTGTGCAAATTTGTCACCTGGAGGTGCAAATTTGTTACAGTGGAACTGAGTGAATAAAGTTAGCAGCTGTAGTTATTCACAAATGCATCCCTTCTTTCTAGAATGAAAATTGTGAATAGTTGGAATGGAATTTAACTTTGTGGAAACTTGATTTAGTAATAACTAATTTGAAATGGTAAATAGTAATATGCATTTGTATAAAAACAGGTCCCTATAGTTGCTAGCACTTCATATTGGGCAGTCTCATGTAATAGCTCTTCCTCCAGGCAAGCGTCATATGGGTCTGCACAAACATGAGTTGATAATTGTCTCCCCCTTGTGGTCTAGAGCAATGATCTTCAAATTTGGTGCTCGGGATCCACTGTCCTACATGTTTTAGATGGCCCAATCCCAAACCGGCCCCCTTGCTCTAACCCTTCACCATCAAGCATCCAATCAGGTCACACTTGCAGCTGTGGAGGGCACTTTGATTGAAGGTGCAGGGTATGAAGGGGAATGAGATGCCCTTTTCCCTCCACCTGAAAAGGAAAGCAGTCGTTGCCATATTTTTACAAATATCCTAATACAAATAACCCATCAGAAATGGAGTGAAATTTAAAACCTGTTGCAACTATCCCCATTCTCCTCGACTTCAAATGGGGCATTAGAGTAATTCAACAAGTCCTGCAGCTCCATTATTTTCCAGACAAAAAGAAAGCTTCACATCAAAAAATGTGAAAATCAAACATTTGCCGCTTTCTTGAATATAAATTTATACATTCAAATAATGCTATTTCAAAGAGGAGCTTCCCTTCTGGAGATAATGACGTCTTTTTTTTTTTTTCCTAACTAGTGATTTTTTTTTTTTGTCAGTGTGGTGAAGATGAAGCAAATCAGAGGAAAAAGTGTTCCTCCAGCATTTGCGCTGTTGCACCTGCTGCCAAATTTCAGTGAATCTTCACTGATGTAGACTCTCTGTTTAAAGGCTCCACTCAACATACGCACTACCTTGTTTGGGACGACCCTAACATGGCAGAGCCTCTGCAGGAATGGTGGGATAATGCGTAAAGGAAGGGTTGAGACAGGCTTGGGATGGGGCTGATGTGTCTCTGCTCCACCTGCATCAAATGCTTGCACTCCCTGATAAGCAGCCACTATGGGCTACAAGTTACTGCTAGCCACCCATTTATTTACAGTAAGTCAGGTGTGTGGAGGCAGGGAATAACTAAAACATGCATCATATTGGCCCCTAAGGACCGAGTTTGAAAACCACAGGAGTAGAGCACTTTCTTAATGCTAAGCTTGTTTGCAGCCTTTCGAAACTTGGAGTAGGTTTTTCTTCTTTCAGCATTTTCACTTTTCATTTGTCTTAGCATTATTCTGTATCTGCAGCCCATCTGAAATGTGTTGCTTTTGATTTTTCTGTTTTTGCAGCATTACCTTTTTTGTTCATTTAGTTATTTTTTTTATTTTTGCATTACATGTGTTTCTGTGTTACTCTAAATTTGCATTTATTCAATACTGCACTCCTGGACCATAGAACAAATGGACCATAGAAACAGAAATTCAATTTCACCTGCAGCAGATCTCAATATAAGATTTTCACACCTTGTAAGAGAAAGAGCCATTAGATGACAGGAATTCAACCTATCAAATAGTTCCTTTTTTGTAATCTCTCTAAAGGTTAGAGACCTAAACATCAAGATTGTGGATCTCAGAGGAAAGTTCAAAAGACCCCGACTGAAGAAGGTGCGTATGTCTGCTGATGCCATGCTGAAGGCTTTGCTGGGCTCCAAACACACCGTTAACATGGACTTGAGGGCAAACCTGAAGCAAGTCAAGAAGGAGGTTAAAGAGGAGGTAAGCTACTATGTGACCAAACAAAATATAATGTCTTGAACACTAACTTTTTATTCATTTATTAATTTTGGGCAGGGACAGCACAACACAGTATTGCCAACAACTGGGTGACTGATGTGGTGACACAGGGTTTCTATCCAAACGCTAATTTACACTCATGTCTCTGGTTAGGCTTTTTGATGACAGAAAAAAAATCATAAAAAAATTACAAATACAAAAAAAATGAAATACAATAAATATTAAGTTAATTATGCAGTTAAAACTCATGCAAAACCAAAAAACAAAAGAAAAGAAAAACAAAACAAGATATTCAATTTCCAAAGTTATTCCTTTGGTCAGTATTTGAAGCTTTTATTTCTGGCAGCAACCTTCAAATTGGGGATGTCTCAACTAATTGCAGAGCAGAGCTGATATCTGATATCCACTGATATTCAGTGATGATTGATTAAAAGGCTTTTGCTAAACTGCAATCATCAAAATCAGGTGCGTTAAAGCAGAGAAACATTATGAACCTGCTGAAAAGTCTATGGTCATCCCTCCATTAAATTTACCAAACAAAACAATTTCGCTCGTTTTATTTTTATTTTTTCACAGCCACCAAACTCTGCCCTTCTATTAAATTAATTATTTTCAATGGCTAATCGGGCTGTGCAGTATGGTTGTAAAATGTATTGCAAAAGAAAAGCCTTTCACTTCAGTCGATCATTAGTGATTCTGGTGATTTTTATACCAGTTTAAAATTAGGACGAGAGGAATAAAGTCTTAACCTGAATAAACCTTAAGTCTATTTAACATTAGCTTCATTTAACCAAGATAGAATAAGCCCGGCGTACACTGTGCGATTTTCGGGGCGATTTTCCAGTCGTGCGAGAATCTTATCCCCTGCCAATATCCCCCAGAATGCCACATGGTCCTGGATAGGATTTCAGTGGCATGAATGATTTATTTCTCAGCCCTTAGGAATTAAGGGTTAATTCCATTTTGTGATGGATATCTTCTTGGTCTGTTTTTAATGCAATAGCTTTACATTTCATAAACATTTTTTTATTTTTTTTTTCACAGGACAAGCAGCTGCGTGATGTGGGAGACTGGCGCAAGAACATTGAAGACAAGTCTGACAGGAAGAAGATGTTTGACAGTTAAAATGATCTATCAATGGCTCATTAGAACAACTCAGAATCATTATTTTGAGGTTGTGTTAAGAGGTCGTAAATTTTCTTAGAGACTAAATTTGTAACTTTTTAAAACAGACAATAGCTGTAGACCTACTGCTGTCAGAGAGGGACCTCTGATGTATTATATTCTGGTAGAATTTACCTTCAGTTCCTCTTTTTTTGGTCAATTTCGGAAGGGTCGAAATAGAGTTGAAACATTGCATTTAAAAGGAATAACCACTTCTCACTGGAAGATCTCTGAAAGGTAAAAAAAAAAAAAAACAAGCATAAGAACTGCTAATGTTGAACAAAAATGGCAAATTGCTCCCTATTTTATAAAGGCTCCTTCTTTTGAAAGTTCTTGTTTAAAAACTTGCATGATTCTTACAATCAAAGCTTCAGTGGTGACAGTAGTTATAGTCCTAAACATTGAAATGTCCATGTAAATGAAATGTTATTCTGAGATTAAATACAGGTCTGACCTTGTTCAATATCGTATTTGATTTATAAGCAGTTAATAGCTTCTTGTAGTGACAGATATTCCGATTGTTGTCTTATTTCACATGGAGAGCTGTGAATGTTTTGCTGAGGTTTCTGTTCAGGGAGTGGGGATTGGCTCCTGTAGAAAGTGATGGTTTTCAAGCCAGTCCAAACTGATGTTTGGGTCTTGCTTAGATTTTTCACGTATTCTTTTGATGTAGGTTCTCTTAGCTGTTCATGTATTGTTACAGGGACTTAAAGATAATCCTAAATAAAAAAAATAGTCATAGGGCTTTGATGATAAGAATGAACAAACTTACAAAAGATATTGAGCAGGAAGCTCAGAAGGTGAATCTAGTATAGAGTCTGTGTTAGAAAGCAGGGAAGATGGGCAGAGAAGGCATGGGAAGCAGGTAATTGAAAGCATTATTGAGAAAATGCCAAACAGCCAAAACCAATATGCTAGAGAGCGGAGGTAAAGCTGGGAAAAGTCTGAGCAGGAGTGCAAAACAAACAGAGGAACAGTCACAAAATGTCAGGAATTACGTTGAGGTCGCCCTCAAAGCTTTGTTTTTGTTTTGAAAACATGCACATTAATTGGCGAGGTCCTTCGCTCTCCTGTATAGAGGCTAGGGGTGCGATGACAGTGGAACTCAGGGGGCGGACTCATGTTTCAGCTTTCAAAAACCTACAATGCAGCAATTGAGTTAATCCCTTCCCACTATCATCGCAGCCCCAGCCTCTGTACAGGAGAGTGGAGGACCCTGCTTATTCAGCCAGGCCAACAATGCCCTTTAATGACCGACCTTTCAGACACTTAGATGGGTATGGGGTATTGCTGTCTAGCAAAATAAGCCAAACGACCCCCCATTCCAAAGGGGTGGACCCCATCGTCTGTTCCAATTTGCATGTTTGCAAAACAAAAACAAGGCTTTGTTGGGCAGTTGTATAAAACCTCAAACTCAACGCTATTCCTGACATTTTGAATTGAAAAAGCTTCTTGGATGAGAAGTGAAGCGTAATCAAAGTTGGAAATAAAGTCCAGTGGATTGTGTTTGTCTTTTTTTGGAATAACAGAAAATACAACAGAGAGAAAACAGAGATAATAATAAAATAGCTAAAAACACCTGATAATACAGAGCACAAGGATATGAACTGATATTGTAAACCCTGAATAGCATTAGAATATAGAACTATAGAACATGGAAATCATCAGAAGAAAAATAAAAACCACTGTGGATTCACACTAACGTGATCGTAGTGATTTCATTGCCACATTCTGGTGCTGTTGCTCACTCAACATATTGTTTGAAATTCAAATGGTGGTAGTAAGCTTCACTCCTGCCCTGTTATAAAATTGGCCAGTTTCATTTCAACATGGTGGACCTGGATTTTACAGAACAAGTCACTGTGTAGATCGGAGCGAGATGATGAGCAGATAGAGAGCACCTCAGCCTGGGCAGAGGCTGTGGGAAACTATGTAAATGATCCTCATAAACGTGATGCAGTCCACCTGTACGTAATTGAGCATGTGTTCATGAGAATTGCAAATATGAATAATTACCGCCCAGATAATTCCACATAAGGTTACAACTTCCAGCACTTCTCAGATGGTTTTCATTCACAGAAAGGGCATGGAAGACGAAGAAGAGAGACTTTACCAGTTTGTAGAACGAGGCAGTGCTGACAGCAAGCTGAGCAGCAAAATTAAACTACCATTAAAAATCAAGCAGACAGGAATAAATTACAAAAGCTGTAAATGGCATGTTGCCTGTTGGTTGCTGTGTTACGGAAATAAAAATAAAAATAATTTGGTCAAAAACTTGTGTTGAAAAATGACAGAAAAGCAAGACAGTCAATAAAAACTACTGATGGAAAACTCCCTGCAACAAAGCCTAGGCTTTGGGTTGCTGCTCTCCTCCCTTTGGAGGTACTCAATTTAGGGCCGATTTAGGGCCCAAGCTGCCTCTCCCCCTTCCCACACTGGGGGGTCTGGTGATCTCTTCCTGGGTCTGTGGGGCTGTTCCCCCCTAAGGAGTGGAGATGCATGTAAAAGGAGTGTAAGAACACATCTACTATGAATTTGAAAGAAATGTGAGTAGTTTCCCCTGGATCATGATATGCCAACTGCAGGTGTTGTGACCGATAAATCTGTCATCAGCAAATACAAATTTGATTTATAATCACAGACTTGCATATTATAATGATGTAGCCTAATTTATAATCTGTTTTAAAATGGACAATCCTGCTAAGAAACAACAAATGCAGTAATTTAGTGAAACACTAAATTAAGTGCAACAGTGATAAAATGTAAACAGTGTGGAAGAAAAAACATGGTGCAAAAATTCATAGATATGGAAGTTCAGACCATAAAATATATATGGTGCAAATATGCAGTATTTTGACTTGGTGTTATCAGTGTGCTGTAGAGGGCAGTTGCACTCTCCTCATCCTCCGCAGGAAGTACATGGGTTTCTGTGCCCTCTTGATGTGGACCCCCAAGAATTTGGTGCTACTGACCACCTTTACAGCTGAGCTGTTGATGACCAGTGTAGCGGGATTAAGCCCATTCTTCCTGAAATCAACAATGATTTCCTTCAGCTTCTCCACATTCAGGATCAGGCTTTTATCTTTGCACCATTCCACCAGCTGCTCCACCTCCTCTCTGTAGTCTTGGTCATTGTCATCTCTAATGAGGCCCACCACTGTAGTGTTGTCTGCACACTTAACAATGTGATTGGTGGTGAACCTGGGGACACAGCCATGTGTCATCCGGGTGAACAGCAGGGGGCTCAGGACGCAGCCCTGATGGGAGCATGTGCTTAGGATGATGACATCAGAGGTGTCCAACGCAGATTGACTGAGGTCTGTCTGTGAAGAATTCTTACAACCAATTGCATATGGGTGTTTTGAAGCCCAGCTGTTACAGTTTTCCAGGTGCTGTGGGATGATAGTGTTGAAAGCTGAACTGAAGTCCAGGAACAGCATCTGCACGTTGGTGTCTGTCTGCAGCCTGTCTGCTCCATTCAGATTCAATCCTGCTCTCCAAACACCCTAACGAATAAACTGTTTTCAAAAGTCACTGACCTGTCTTGGTTGTATTTGGGTCCAGCCTCTGTTTTTCACAGGGGTATATTTCAGGGATTTATGGCATCCATCTATTCATCCATTTTCCATCACACTTATCCCTACTGGTCGTGAGGGGGGCTGGTGCCTATCTCCAGCTGTCTACGGGGGCGAGAGGAGGGGTACACCCTGGACAGGTCGCAAGTCCATCGCAGGGCAGGATAGTATGATTTTAATCACATTTTTTATTTAATGGAAGCAAAAGCAAATAATTTTTTTAAAGTAGCAGGATATCAACAAATTAACGTAAACATAGCTATTGTCACATCAGTAAACGAACCTCTGCATATTAAATCGCAGGAATTTTTCAGGATTATGAAATTATCCTGTAAAATTAGGAATTGTGCATAGACCCTGCAGATGAATTTAGATGAAAATCTCACCCTGTGGGATCAAAAAAGGAGGGGAAAAATATACTCTTTTGGAAAACCAGCCTGCCTGAAATCATGCTCCCTTATTTTTATAACCTGTGTTAATATGAGAGGCTGCATGGCAGCCAGAGAAAGATCTGGAAGCCTTTCTGTGGACAGATTCACATCTCCAACCATTATGCCAAAGTGAAATGCTTACCAGGCAGTAAATGAGTTGGTAATATTTATAGAATTAAGGGTAGCCCTATATTAAAATGCTTTATTTGGATGAGGTGTTGTCTGTATTTGAATCACGTCTGCTTCCTGGTTCTGTTTCGAAACTCACAGGTGAGTGGAAGAATAGCTAAATTACCTCTGAAAGATAAAAAAAAACCTATTCAAAATGTTGGTATTGTTGTTGCTTAGTGGCAGGTGTTGAGGTCACATAATCTGGTTCATGATCACAAAAACTATAGTAGATTAAGCAGATAGACACAATAAATCTATCTGCTTAATCTACTGATTATGTTAATCTTATTTTTAAATAAATAAACTGTTTTGTTATATTACAGCTAGATGTATCTTTCTTATCAACAGGTAAAAACAACACAACAACAACTACATCACAGCCCAGCTTTAAGGCACTGCTCCAAGCTGCAACCCATTAAACCGTTAACTTAATACACTGGGTCAAGCCCAAAGTATAATAGCAGATGTTAGAGCTTTATTGCAAACAAATGAGAGTCGAACTGGATCTAAATTAGACTTTCTTAAAACCCTTAACTCTTTGTCTCCTTTTTTGAAAGATTCATAAGCAACAAGTCGCTAAAGTTTGAAACTCAAAGCTGTATAGTGAGAGGTGTGACAAAAAGGATATGTACGAATGTTTTCAAAGCACATGCCTTCAGCAGACCAAGTGTTGACAGATGATAACATGTTTGGAGATAATGAGCTGCGGCTGGAAACACGACACTGAGAGGTGAATAAAAGCGGGATGCTATACATGCTTGCTATGAGACGCTAAAACCTTCTGGATAATTGTGAAAACTTTAAGAGAGGTCATGCAGTTTAAAGTGTCACTTTAGTGATTAAACAGCTTATCAGAGTCTGGTAAGCTGAATTATAAAGTTCACAATTCAGATATATTGTGAGTTTTTTATTTTAATATACCAACTAATCATCAAACTGCATTATGAATATCAGCTTGAACTCTTGATAATGTTTCTGCTTGATTTGCACTAAAGGAGAATCATCAGTGATGTACCTCTTTTCATTTCCTTTATATGATTCCACTAATAGCAGGATCCCCGAATGAATAGAGGCTCCTCCTTGATGAGATGAAGTTGGGGGATGGTGATATTTCAGGACCTTGGTGGCTGATTGGACTGAGGATCTTGTATTTCCATAAAAAGCAGCTCCACATTCATATCAGAACCCTTATATATAAACACCCTGATAATGTTTTGTTCCCACTGGCTCTACTGTCCTCCTTCCTGGCTTTCTTTTTCATCGTAGGTGAGACATGGCTTCTTTTTTTTTTCTCCTTTACTCATCGTATCTCTGTACGAAAAATATATTTGTGTATTTTATGAGATCCTACAATGCAGAAGAGGTGGTTTATTGTTGAGTGGAGAGGACCAGTTATTGGCGTTATCACCTTCAGGATGATAGTGCCAATTTATTTTCTAAAAATATTAACAAAAAGTTCCAGTGATATTTAAATAGGTTTGCAAATTGGTTATCAGATTCTGTAATGGTAACATTTAAGGTTGCATCATTTTTTTTTAAAGCATTATACGATAATTAAGGTTGTTAGCATTAATAGTATTTTGATAGTTAATTTAAAATATATACTTAACTTAGTTGAAGAAAGAAGGATATCCTCAGATTCAAAGAAGCAAATTTAGTTTTTCCGAAATATCAAAGTTACATCCCCCTGTCAAAAATTAGAAGCGTTGTGGAGAAGCTTGTGCCTCTCAGAGAGAAGAGTCTCTTCCAAACAAAGCAAGGCTTTTCATTGATTCCCAAAGCAGCCGGTCCATTTTGTTTAATTTAGTTTATCATTTTTTGTCAAAACAGTATATGTGTGAGGAATTCCCTTAGCAACAAGAGCTGCTAATTAGGTTTTTCTTGTGTGAAACAATGGAAATAAATGTGATTCTATTCTAGTTTATTATATTTGAAGCAGATCTATTAATTCTGTCAGCAAGTAAAAATGAAAACACATTTTTACATTATCAAGGTATAATCTGCACGAAGTGAAAAAAACCGGTAGCTTCAAGTGGTTGATACAAATTTTAATCAAGTTAAAACTAATTCTGAGAAATTTATATTTTTTTAAGGATGCAAAAAACCCGTTAAAGTTAAACAATGAGACCTTTTCTCTGTTTGTTGGCTTTGTGACTAAAGCAGCTAAGCTTGGAATTGTAAAAAAAAGGGGTTTGGCAAGCTTGTTTCAGTAGGTATTGGTGCATGGGTGTTAATGTTTTTTTTGTTTTGAAGTACTGAGAAAGATGCTGTTGCAGCACATTCACTAAAGTTATTTTCTGCGAGAAGAATTGAGTGTTAATTCCAGGAGGATGTGTGGCTTATCCCACTCCCTGCGTCAGTTGTGACATCTGACCCTACCTCTAAACTTAGCTCAATAATCCCACAGCTGCTCATTAAAGGTATAATAGGAAACAGGGGGACACAGCGGGGCCTATCGTGTGACAAAAAAATAAAATAAAATAAATTGTGATGTTTGATTTATTTATTCATTTTTCCAACAGGCTGTTAAAAAAAGAACCTGCCAATATGTCTCACGAGTAAGTTATGCTTTCTCTTACCAATATGATTTTTTGTGGATTTAAGAATTAGTATATGATTTTGGTTGTTTGGTTCAGATTTACTTATGTTTCAAAATATTAAAGTGTAAAAAATTAAGAAGAAATAGCAGAAGTAGACTTTCATATTTGTTTAACTTCCAAAGAGAATTAGAAAAAAATAAATAGGATTGAGATATGTTAATGGTTTAAAATAAACAGATGAATAGCAAAAAAGCATGAAAAATTTTGTTTTATGTTCCTCACAGCAAGAAGATGAGTTCAAGCCGCAGGCACCACCTGAAGGTAAAAGAGTCTCTGCTGACATCGGCATCCAAGATGTCTTTATCAGCTGTTGAAATGATTACCTGTTGCATTTACAGAAAACTTACATTTCATTAGGAAATTATTTCCCGTGATTTGCTTTAAAGGGCTTTCAAACCACAGCTCTCATTTAAAGCAAAATTTGGCTTTAAATGAAGTTTGTCTCCTCGAATATGCTCCAGTGGGAAAGCTTACCTGAATTCTGGTGCTGACCACACAAAGCTACTCTAGTCTGCCTAAAACCTGCGTATTGTTCTGCTTTCAAGGGAACCTGATGTGAACTACTTACAGATGGAATGGAATTGGACTGTAAAGTTAACCAAAAGTGAGGAAGTGATGAGCTGTAGAAATGATTTAATGACATCTGTGATTTGAAAAAGTTTAGATCCTCACTCTGTCTTTGCCTCACGACTATGAAGCAAAATGCTGGACAGCTGGATGCCTCATGGGCTGCTCATACTGGGTTAGCTTCTTGGGAATTAACATCTCATTAAACTACACCATTTCCTCCAGGCAGTGGAAATGTATGAAAGTAACCCAAACTAAACTAAGGTGTACATTAGCCACCAAGTCAAACAAAGTCCCCCTTTATCCTGATGTGAAAATATTCCTGATATTCTGTGTATATATCATATACACTGCTTAAAAAAATTAAAGGAACACTTTGAAAACACATCAGATCTCAATGGGGGAAAAAATCATGCTGTTTATTTATACTGATATGGACTGGGTGATGTGTTAGGAACTAAAGGATGCCACATCATTTGATGGAAATGAAAATTATCAACCTGCAGAGGGCTGAATTCAAAGATACCCCAAAAATTACAGTGAAAAGAATGATGCGGCAGGCTAGTCCATTTTACTGAAATTTCATTGCAGCAACTCAAAATGGTATTCAGTAATTTGTATGGCCCCCACGTGCCTGTATGCATGCCGCTCTGGGGTATCTCCTCCCAGATCTGGACCAGGGCATCACTGAGCTCCTGGACAGTCTAAAGGTGCAACCTGGCGGCGTCGGATGGATCGAAACATAATGTCCCAGAGGTGTTCTATTAGATTTCGGTCAGGCGAGCGTGGGGCCCAATCAATGGTATCAATTCCTTCATCCTCCAGGAACTGCCTGCATACTCTCCTCACATGAGGCCGGGCATTGTCATGAACCAGGAGGAACCTAGGACCCACTGCACAAGCATAGGATCTGACAATGGGTGCAAGGATTTCATCCCAATACCTAATGGCATTCAGGGTGCCGTTGTCTAGCCTGTATAGGTCTGTACATCCCTCCATGGATATGCCTCTCCATACCATCACTGACCCACCACCATACCGGTCATGCTGAATGAAGTGACAGGCAGCATAATGTTCTCCACGGCTTCTCCAGACCCTTTCACGTCTGTCACATGTGCTCAGGTTGTACCTGCTCTCATCTGTGAAAAGGACAAGGCGCCAGTGGCGAACTTGCCAATTCCGGTGTTCTGTGGCAAATGCCAATCGAGCTCCCCTGTGCCGGGCAGTGAGCACAGGGCCCACTAGAGGACGTCGGGCCCACAGGCCACCCTTGTGAAGTCTGTTTCTAATTGTTTGGTCAGAGACATTCACAACAGTGGCCTGCTGGAGGTCATTTTGTAGGGCTCTGGCAGTGCTCCTCCTGCTCCTCCTTGCACAAAGGAGCAGATACCAGTCCTGCTGATGGGTTGTAGACCTTCTACGGCCCTGTCCAGCTCTATTGGATTAACTGCCTGTCTCCTGGAATCTCCTCTATGCTCTTGAGATTGTCCTGGGAGACACAGCAAACCTTCTGGCAATGGCACGTATTGATGTGCCATCCTGGAGGAGTTGGACTGCCTGTGCAACCTCTGTAGGTTCCAGGTAGCGCCTCATGATAACAGTAGTGACAGTGACCCTAGCCAAATGCAAAACTGGTGAAAAAGAGTCAGAAAAGATGAGAAGGGGAAAAAATGTCAGTGGCCTCCACCTATAAAACCATTCCTGTTTTGATGGTCGTCTCCTTGTGGCCCCTCTAGTGCACCTGTTGTTAATTTTACTAACACCAAAGAAGCTGAAACTGATTAACAACCCCCTCTGCTACTTACCTGACCAAATTAATATCCCAGAAGTTTAATTAACTATATGCTATACTCTGCTATACTCTTACAAAGTGTTCCTTTATTTTTTTTTGAGTAGTGTATATCA
>NW_015150887.1:40556-50957 GCF_000732505.1 Cyprinodon variegatus
AGAGCGTCTTAGACAGGAACCTCTGCAGGAAGGAAACAGAGGTAAGTGACCAAGTAGATCTGACAGAGGAAGATTATGAACGTGTGATTCACTATCATGGTCCTAAAGTTCAGTCCGTGCTCAGAGGACGAGGTAGATTCCAACCAGTCAGCTGTCAGCAAAATGCAGTGAGCGATGCCCAGAAAGTCCCAGATGCTGTAGCCCCAGAGGATGGAAAACAAGCAGGAGATCAGATCCGGGCAGACAAAGGAAGGCAGAATAATCCAGAGGGTGAAGCCAAAGCCGATGTCGAGGACGTGCTCAAGATTCTGGACCGAAGGGAATTTCAGATCAGTATCAGAAAGCAGTTCCTAGTTCAGTACACAGGCAGAATCCAGATGGAGTCCATAGACAGGTCAAACAAACAGAGAACAGGTAGGCTTAGAAAGGAACAGGTAGGTTCAGTGGCTTAGAGGCAGAACAGGTCCAGATCAGGTAACCAGAGCCACTATGGTAACACTGGAACACTCCCATCACTGGCTCGAGAATAATCTGGCACTGATGACTAAGCAGAAAAGGTAAAGGTCTAGATTTACCACTCTATCTATGCTCCTACCCTCATGGTCATAAAGTCTGGATCATGACTGAAAGAACAAGGTCAGGTTGAAATAAGCTTTCCTTGAAGGGTGGCTGGGTACTCTTTTATGGACAAGATGAGGAGCTCAGTTGGAGCCGGGTCACCTGGAAGTAGAGTGCTTCTCCTCCACATTGAGAGGAGTCTGTGAAGGTGTCTTAACATCTTTACTAAATACCCCCTGGACGCCTCCCCTGAGAGGTGTTCCAGAACCATCCCACCAGGAGTAGGTTTAGGGGATGGCCGTGGACATGTTGCAGAGACTATATCTCTCAGCTGACCAGGGAATGCCTTGGGCAGGAGCAGTCTGGGGGATTCTCTGCTGATACTGCTCCCCCTGTGACGTGGTACTGGATTGGAGGAAGATGACGATTATTTCAAATTTTTCTGGTTGTAATAGATTTATTACATTGTCTTAGTGGGGTACTGTTTGTAGAAAGTCAAGCAAATAGATCATTTTGATAGCATTTGTGAATGCCTTAGCATTTGCTGTCAAGTTTGTTGTTGTGCACTAATATTTGTGAGAACATTGGGATAAGAAT
Source organism: Cyprinodon variegatus (assembly GCF_000732505.1). Taxonomy (NCBI): domain Eukaryota; kingdom Metazoa; phylum Chordata; class Actinopteri; order Cyprinodontiformes; family Cyprinodontidae; genus Cyprinodon; species Cyprinodon variegatus. The sequence continues at coordinate 41,712 of NW_015150887.1, forward strand.
CCTTTTTTAATCCAGCCTATAGTAGGTACCGTGTCTGCGACTGTTTATTGATGAATTTTAGTTTCAAATACTTTTATCCCTATCTACGGAAATGCTGAAAGTCATGAGCACTGACCAGTCAGCCAAAGGGATATCCTCCTGGATAAATGTCAAGGGTGCATGATCAGTGGACCACGCTGGCACAAATGCATACATGCCCTAAATTTAACAGTGGCATTCTTATTTAGGTAAGTTGATAGCAGAGTTTGGTGTGCTTCTGCTTTCTCTCTCTCTCTCTTCATGTAAAAATGTATGCCAAAATATAAAACATGCATTGCAGAAGACTAGAGGCCTTTGCTGGGAACGTTGTGGACCAGTGTTTGAAGGGAGACAGGGAGGCTTTGTTAGGAAGCACCTGGAGATAGGGGCAGCATAAGTTAAATATTATTATTTGAAAACAAATTAGAAGCTTCCAACTTAACAAGCCAGCAACACCACATGCTTTAATTCAGTCTGAGCTCAGTTTTCTAATCCTACAACCAAAACCTGGCTAAGAGGTGCTATTTGGTTTAGCACAGTAGACTATTGTCACACACGACCTCTCTGCTCCGTTTCTTTCTTGCAACACCCTCTGTGTTCCAAGCTATGATCAGACAGAATGCTGAGCTGCAGTGAGGCTCGGTGTACACATGCACAGGTGCACCAACAGACAGAAAGTCAAAAATAAGAGTGTCAACACTTCCTCTTTTCAAAATAAGTATTTCTCTAAAAAAGCAAAAACAAAACAAAAGCCATTGTATATGTGAAAATGAAGATGGACAGAAATAGAACCGTTTTTTGGGGTTTACTTTTGCCTTTGATCGTTTGTATTTTTTTCCCAAAAACTTAACAAATCTAGAGAAAAAAATATTATCACATAGAAAGAAATATGTGCTTCAATAAAGACTAAAACTATATTGAAAATCGTTTTTTTCACTTTCCTGTTTTTCCCACAGAGTTTAATTTTGTCAGTGGCTGCAACCTGGCTTGAGAAAGAGAAAAAGGAAGTAATTGAAGCTAAGGAGGCGTACATGGCTGAGAAATGTCCTCCACCAAATCTTAGTGGAGACCAGGCTACCCTCATGGTGAGAGCATACTGTATGGGATTTTTTGTTTTATCTGGATCTCTGTCCTGCTAATTTGTTATACTATAACCACCACAGCTTGTTTAATTTAGCTATTTTCTTTATTTTTTGTTTAATTCTGTAAACCTTTGGAAGTATTTTGAAAATCCATCACTGTCTGTTTTCTAAAGCATCCATGAAATAATGCCAATAAATCACCATCTGTTTTCAAATGCATCAAGGAAACCTGCAAAAAGTTACATGCTCTCATTGACAAAATTGATGAAGAGAGATATGACTTGGAGGCTAAAGTTGGCAAAGCTGATAAAGAGGTAGGTGTCCTGCAGACAACTTTGATCTAATTTATCATCATTTCAGAATATCAACTATTATATCTAGCTGGGAGCGTGCTGCGTCAAGAAAACAAGAATATATTATTTAGCTTTAGTTTGAAACAGATTCATTACTTGCAGATTGAAGATCTAAAGATTAAAGTTGTGGACCTGGCTGGAGTAAAGAAACCTGCCCTGAAGAAAGTGCGTATGTCTGCCGATGCTATGCTGAAGGCTCTGCTGGGCTCCAAACACACGGTTAATCTAGACCTGAGGGCCAACCTGAAGCAGGTCAAGAAGGAGACCAAGGAGGAGGTGAGGGTTTGGTAGAGAAAGATCAGACTAGATTTTTTTTGTTTGGTGGGGTGATTTGTTGGATTTTACAAACAATGCACTGTGATTGTGTGTTTCAGCCCACAGACGCCGTTGGAGACTGGCGTAAGAACATTGAGGACAAAGCTGACAGAAAGAAGATGTTTGAAACTTCTTAAAGAACTGAACTCTACTCTCCAGTTGCTCTGGGCTGTTCACACCTTTTTGAAATGTCCATCATTTTGAATTGAATCATCTTTTGTTTAAAAAAAAAGTGTGTGTCAGCCTGTTTTTGTTATTGTACATTTGTTTAATGCAGAAATAACATTAGCTCAGAAGGTAGAGCAGTTGACCTGTTGTATGGTTGGTCATTGAATCTCCAACTTTTCCAGTCAAAAAATTTCACTGTCCAAGATACTGATCCCAACAATGTCCTGCTTAAATATGTTCTTCAAATATCAATCGCAGATAAATGAATAAATAGAAAGCAAGGGTTTAGATTGGTGTAGGTGCCTTTGTTTTACATTTGTAAACGTCTTTTCATTTACACAGCACCAACTGTCTCCCCTCAATTCTAATGTTCATTTTTTAAAACTCACTGCTCCCAGTCCTGTCTAAATTTAATCTAAATCAGAATCAAAAATGTTTAATTAATCCAAAGTTAAACATTGTTGTAACTCTCAATGGCATTTCTTTAACGGGTTACTGTAGGTTTCAATGGCTGTAGGCAGGAAGAGTCTACTGTAGTTCACGGTCTAGGAACCTCTGACTGAAGACAATATTGTTTTATTTCCCTGATGTTCTTTAATAAATAATAAATTATCCCTCGTAAAATCCTTTGCAGATTTTAGTGGTTCCCAAAAAAATTGCTCGTTAGAGTTTTCAAGGTTGAACTTCTGTTGGCATCTTTTATTTAAAGAGATGAATAACAGAGTCAAAAGCGAAAAATAAAAGAAAAAAGAAAAAAAAAACTCTAAAGAAACTATACACACTAGTGGCAAATTAATATAACTGATCTAACTTTAGAAGATGGGAAGTGAGAAGATTGTCTGCAAAAAATGTCACCAGTGCAATGTTTTAGGACTTGGGTTAATTTCTTAATGGGCTTATGACCTTTCTGTATTGCTGAATATTTCAGCCTATATCTATGTAGCAGGGTGTAAAAAATTGTCAAAAAATATTAAGAATTGAACCATAGCTCTGGAGATGAGTATAAACCAATATAACTAAGCAGAAAAAAAATAGATTTTCATATTTATAGTACGAATGTTGTTGCTCATCGGCTCTTCTTGCCTAGCTTTAAATGATTCTCAGAGTAGAGTTACCAAAACAATCCTCACAGTGCCAGCAGAGCGCTCCCAAATCTAACTATTCTGCAGGATACTGTGCAGTGTTCTGCTAAAGCAATATTAATGGGGAAATTATTGGAAATCATTCAGATCAATTCACACCAATTAAAAGAGAAACACAAGATGAGATCTGTGTTGAAGTTACAAAGGTAATCTACTATCTGTTTCTTTCAACACCTGGTAATGAAAGGTGTACAGTCTGTCCGTTTAATTTCTAGGTGAGTTGTGTTGACTCTTCTTTTTCAACATGCTTTTCATTTCTTGACACATCTGTTATGCTAATTGCTGTTTTTTGTTCTTTTTTTAGATGTAGTAAAATCACCACGGATGATTCTTTAAGTGCTGAATAAAGAAAATAAGGTATGTCCTTACCGTTTATCTTACCGATAAGCATGGAGAAGAACCAAATTAGTGGCTTCCCATCAGTTTGTTTAGTTTTCTTATAGTTTTTACGTAATCAACAGGTGAAACCTCAGTTACTTCTACGTGGAAATTGCAATATCTCACTAGAAATAATGAATCAGCATTTTACAGGCCATATCTGTTTGATGTAGCATGTCAATCTAAAGGGCAACCTTTCTTTTTTTTTCAAATCATCGTAAGTATCTATTACATACACATATTTGAGTCTCATTAAGAATGTTAAAAGAGCTATTTTCCAAAGAAAGATTCAATTTATTTTACCCACTTAGCTTACTAAGGTTAATCAAAAAACGTTCATTCCTATAATTCAAAAACACATAAGAATCTATTTGGAAATCGATAAGAAAAAGGTCTGATAATTTCTCGATTTTATACTGATTCTAATATTAATTTCGAAATGTTATACTTTCCCCCTAAATGCGGCTCATAACAGAAAAATTCAGTAACATGTTTTTTTAATTACTTGCACTCTTTTCTTTTAACAGCTTCTCTTGCTATTAAAAACGAAAGCTTCACTAACCTTCTGATCTATTTGTAGAGCTGCCTACTGCAGCTTCACTTTATTTGCGTTTTTTTCAGTGGATGCTGGAGGCTCAGTCTGCTGTATCAGTCTCCTGCGCTCCGTGTTCACCTGGCATGCATTGGGTCAACTAATCTCCCTCTCTTCGCTGTAACAATTACTTCAGTCCCCACTTTTCTCTGACAGTGGCAACCTAATAGTGAGCTGATTTCTTGCACCAAAATTTATGAGGTTCTGCAGAGAGTTGCGGTGGTATTTCTGGATCCTGCTGGCCCATTGGTCTGAAGTGGCTCTGCTACCATAAAGAGCTCTTACTTTACTGCTGAGCTGGCAGTTAACACCATATATACATGATTATTCTTTACTGTTTGGGAGTTGGCAGTATCTCTTCTGCGACTCCGTGTCCTCATCACCTAAGCTTGCTCAGTCAGAAGCCACTAGTGAGAGTTCCTCTTAAATTTCCTTTACAGGTAGGACATGGATTCATTCTGAAAATGCATTTAACAAAGTATTTCTGTAAATTAATATCAGCTGAGATTTTTTAAATATTTTTTAAGGAATATGCAGGCTACTTACATACATGCTGAAAAAGCTTTGAGTTGTCATTCAAACATTGTTAGTTTAACTAAATATGAACTTTGATGTGTGCCTTGCTTTTTATTTCATTATAATGTGGGTTGTTTAGAATTAAGTAAATGAAAACAGGTCAAATTTATGAGATATCAAACTTTATACATACACATTGTTAAAGTGGTTAAATTCCCAGTGTTTAGATTTTCTGTAGCATGTTATAATCAATCATCTGCTGTGACTGCCTGCACCACATTTTTGTGTGGTGCTGGTGTCTATTTGTACTCTGATCTTTGGGTTACTGTTACAAGTTCAGTCTCAGGCAATATGTCTTACGTTGGGCCAACTGTTAACCGCTGTGACTGAGGCATCTGACCCCACCCAGCTAAAAAAAGCTTCTTTGAAAACATGGTTGTGTTTATCCTAAAGCATATTCCCTTCCCTACTGAGATTTAAATGTTATCTAATCAACAACAGGGATGCAACATGATGTGCCTTTTTTAACCTTATAAAGAGTCATTGTGGCTAAACTTACTTGACAAAATTATTTTCTCTGTTTGAACAGAGTGTGAAGATCAAACAGGGCCAAAATGTCTGAGTAAGTATTATTTTCCATATAGGCTATGATATTTTTACTGGGAATCAATTAACGAATTCTTGTTCTTTTTGCAGGATCTTTCAGATTTCAACTTGTAGTAATATCTTAGATATTTAATTTAGTTTTTTTATAATCAGTACAAAAGAAAATGTATTTTAGAAATTTTTGAGTAGCTTTTAAATTAGTTTATTTGATATTTTGCCAAAGACTTCATCTTGAATATCTGATTTCGTTATCTAAGAAATTAAGAAATGGCAAGAATTTCCACTATATGTATCAGTTGGCTAAACCTTTCATAATGAGGGCAGATATGGTTTCTTTTCTTAGACTTAGACAAACTTTATTGTCAGTTTGTATACACCAAGTGTATATAAAACTAAATTTCATTGCTTACCGCTTACAACATTTGTCCTTATAAAGTGCAGCAGTGATCATCCTGTAAACAGTATAGATGACAAGGAAAACAGATTTAAAAACAACAATGGTGCAAAGGGGCAAAATATGGAAAGGTTCAGTGCATTGCAAAATAAATACGGTGCAAAATGCACAATAACATTGAGTTGTGTCCTAATGATTAGTTTCTCCTTCACTGCCAATAAATGTATGCTTATATGTCAGAATTTGTTCTGAATCTGTCTGTTGAGGAGGTTGTTTTTATTATCATAAATAAAATTAAGGGATACATTTCCCAAAAGGAGATCAAAATCAGGTTTTAATAAATTAACTGTTTTATTATTGCTGTAGAATAGTTTACTATTAGCTTCTTTAACATAGAAAGTTTTTATAGATCAGTGTTTCTATGTTGGTGTGAGGGATTGCTGTTGTGTCAATGAGTCAATGCAATCAGCCTGACTTAATGATCTGGTTGAACTGTCTCAGTAAAGTGGTATCTTGGCTTAGCAATACTGGAAGGCAGAATAACCAACCAGCATTCATCTTCCAGCTACAGTATATTGTAAAAGACTAAAGATGTAGTTGTCTCCTGTCATTAGACAATATTATGAATAGCATGTATTTTCTGTTGGTGGTACTTAATGATCAAGATGAAAAAAGAAATCCCTAACACACTGATTAACATTTGTCATGAAGAATATCTGATTTATCCATTCTTATTTCCATTTTCTCTTACCTTACAGGGGAAAGAAAATGACATCAAGCCGCAGGCATCAATTAAAGGTCAGGGTTTAATTTAGCTTTTTTTTTTTCTTCAGAAAATGGAACTGTGTGGAGATTACTTATTACATGTCCAAATCTGTTGTTACAGAGCTTAATGCTGCAGATTGCTACCAAAATGCTTGAGGAGGAGAAGAAGGAAATTGCAGCAGCAAAAGAGGCCTATATGGCTGAGAACTGCCCCCCGCCTGACCTCAGTGGAGACGTGAATGCACTCATGGTCAGTATGACAAACAAATAAGGCAATAGGGAACTAAATCTTAAAGTTATAGTGGAGGATTTTTGCAAATTTTTGAAAAGACCTGCCCTCTCTACTTAAAAAAAAAAATGAATATGGGCAACCCTGTATCTTCTCCCGAGAGGGAATGCCTATTGAAGGTGTGTAAGAGCATGCATTAGCCCATTTCTCCTCGTGCACGCTCTGTTTTAAAGTTGTTGTTTGCATCGCTTTTACAAGCTTACTTTCTTAAAGAAGATTTGCAATTTTTCCACTATGTCAGCCTCACCAGCGGTAAGAGAAAATGGCGACGAGCACGTAGAATGGCCTTACGTAAACATATCATATCAGAATGATTGAGAATTAGGAGGACCCCTTATGTTGATGATCCACCCCGAAAAAAAAACTTCCTCCACTATACATTAAGAAGGGGCGTTACTCAGCTAATTCAGAGTAGGTCAATATAGGTCATGCAAAGATTTTTATACGGTATGTATAAACCTTTATATATATATATATATGACCTATATATATATATATATATATATATATATATATATATATATATATATATATATATAGATATATGTTTATATATATATATATGTTTGAAATATGTTTGATTTTTAGGTAGTACAGATTTCATACAATTTCATAATACAGGTAGTCCTAAAGAGACTAAAATCAGGAAATCCTCTAGGCCTTACTAAATCCTTTCCCATGGTCTTCCAATGCTGATATCTGAAGTAGACCAGCTGTAGACCACCTGGCAGCTGCAAAAGGCCAGATGAGGACTGGTTTGAAAAAGGACTGAGAGCCCTCTGGTGGAGGCTCTGACAGTAAGGAACCTAGAACATAGTTACTACTACAAACTAATGGGGAAGCTAGGGTTGCATGTGGCAACTACGTATGTGGGAATGCCATCCTATATGTTTAATGCGCTCCTCAGCAGTATTAGCCCAACCATCCAGGGGAATAAGTATAATAAGTATAAACATCTTAGCCAGTTCTGAACCAAAATGTCAAAAAGCTCAAATCTTCACAGGGTTTGAGTGTTGCAATATAAACCTGTTTCAAATTCAGGGACTTGCTGCAGTTCATACGAAACCTAAAAGTTAACAAATGGATCATTTAAATGTTAATAGTGTTTAATAGGGTCATTGGAATTGGCAAATAACCTTTATTTGAAGTCCCCCTTTTTCATGAGATGAAAAATAAGGTGGATCTATATTTTCAACGCTCTATTTCACTCCAATGTAACACTATTTGGGCCATATGTATGTCTTTCTATATTCAATTTTTTTTTGTTGTTTGAGTACTTCCTAGACTCCAAAGTCTTCCTGTAAAAGGGCTGATATTATTTAAAATAAAACACCACATATTGTCTTGTAATTATTGTGTCACAATAATCCTTGAAACAAGAATGATGTTATTGGGAAGGGAACCACCTCAGCAGCAGAGTCATAAAATATGCTTTTTTTCTTTTGCTCACAGGAAGTGTGCAAGAAGCTCCATCAGGCCATTGACAAAATTGATGAGGCAAGATACGACACAGAAGCAAAAGTTCTGAAAGTGGACAAAGAGGTGAGAAACAGGCAAGAGCCTGACTTGATTTAACTGTAAAGACATATTTATCAACAAGTCTTTAATTCAACTTTCAGAAAACCTTTATTTAATTTCCAGTACATTTTAACAATATAGATTTTAGATTTGGTGCATAGGAAAGGAACGCTTACCTTAGGGGTAGGTACCATTTCCAAACAAGTGTGCTCATGTGTGCATATTGGTTTTGGTTATTTGCCAACAGGTCACATCACAAAAGTGCAGAATCCCATTCAGTTATATTCCTTCAAATTTCAATTAAATTATTTTATATCCTATTTTCTAACTTTTTCTGCAATGAGGTGTTTTACAGTAGATGATACTGGCAGGAAGAATCTTTTTTTAAATGCTCTGGAGAGCGTCTAACTGAAAATATTCTGTTGTTGCAGTTAGATATAGAGGACGTTTTTTTTTTTTTTTTTTTATAATTTTGTCGGAAAAAAAGGATGTGTGAAAATATATTCATAGATTCAAGCAAATTTCTTGTAACAGCTTTAGTAGTTTGCTGAGCTTCTTTATTATCTGCTTTAATGCTGCTACCCCAACAGATGATGGCAGAAGAGCACTTTAGATTAGATGATTATTTCAATTCAGTTTATTTATACAGCTACAATTCTCAATACATGTCATCTCAAGGCACTTTAATTATACCAGATCATACAGCCAAATTGATTCAAAGTTTTATATCTAAGGAAAACCAGTTGATTGCATTGAATCATTGACTCGAAGGTAATGCCTCACTCCAAGCCTGCTTGTAGCAACAGTGGAGAGGAGAAACTCCCCTTTAACAGGAAGAAACCTCGAGCAGAACCAGGCTCAGTGAGAGCGTCCATCTGTCGAGGCTGAGTAGGGTTCAAGGAGACAGACGCGGGCATACAGAAATAAGCAGAGATACCAAAAGGAACTTGTCAACTAACTCCACAGGCGGCCCCATCCAGGAAAGATACAGCCACACAGAGGAGCTCCGATCCAACCCCAGCGTCAGAGGACGAAAAGAGCACATCCAGCAGTCACAGTCAGAGAAACAGGACTACACTGAAAAATAGGCCAAGCTCAATCAGCTATAAA
>NW_015150887.1:51317-71053 GCF_000732505.1 Cyprinodon variegatus
TTCTACTTTTAGAAATTCTAGGAACCACTAGTAAACCTGCAGATTGAGAGCGAAGTGCTCTGTTAGGAACATAAGGAACAATCAGATCTCTGATATAAGATGGAGCTTGGCCATATAAGGCTTTACATGTGAGAAGGAGGATTTTAAATTCTAATCTGGATTTAACAGTAAACCATTAATTTTAATCGTAACTACATTTTGTGGACTTCCTGATAGTAGAGAGTTACAATTGTCCAGCCTTGAAGTAACAAATGCATGCACTAGTTTCTCAGCATCACCCCCCGACAGGATGTTTATAATTTTTTACAATTTTCCGAAGATGAAAGGAGGAAATTCTAGAAACCTCTTTGATATGGAATTTAAATGACAGGTCCTGATTAAAAAATAACCCCAACTTTTTTACTTTATTATCTGAGATCAATTTAATTCCATCCAAATGAATTAACTGACTAGTCTGCCTCTTTTTTAAAGACTCCGGTCCAAAGACTATAACTTTTGTTTTGTCTGCATTTAGGAGCAGGAAGTTAAGAGTCATTCAGGTTTTTATGTCTTCAAGACGTGCCTGTAATCTATGTAATGGGTTGGCTTCATCTGGACTTATAGACAAATATAGCTTAGTATCAGCCAGCCTGAAAAATATAAGATAGCTTTTACAATAATGTAATTTTGATAAGACACACAGCAGTTTCCTGCCAAAGGGCAAGTGGGAGCCTATTCGCGAACTTGCAAGAACTTCGCTGGATGTCACAAGAACTTTGGCGGCGCCAGTGGAAGTGTTTATCTTCCAAAACAACAATGGCGTCTGTGCAAGATATCAAGGTCAGGGAGGTGGATCTAGAGTTGCTAGATATCGAACAGGTACAGGATCTGTTAATGGAGCGAACCTCCTCAATTAACCTTTTGTCGTAGTTGTCCATAGTAGTTGTTCCTCAATTTTTAAAAATGGCACGTCACGGCACCAAATTGAGAAGGATGACCACACAGACTGCCAAAAAGGCATACCAAGGACCAATCACAAACTTTTATCTGTGTGCTTCCACTTGAGGTCTGCAAGGGTTTGAGATGGTCTGACGAGTAGTTAGGATTTTTCTTGAGGTGCGCAACGATAGTTACAGGATCACTGCGCGGGGGCGTGGTCCAGCACAGAGGCAGATTTGACTGTTGCAGAGGCTATGTGTCAGAAGAATAAAGGGCAGATTATACTTCTGCAACCGCACACATCAAATGGGTCTGGTCTGGTCATGAACCAGTTTTGCTGGTATGCTTCTGCACCGTCGGTCTTGAATTTCTAGGGCCGCACAGCAGTTTCCCTTCAAAGCGCAAGGGGGAGCCTATTCGAGAACTGGCAAGAACTTCGGCGGACAGTCACGAGAACTTCGGCGGTGCCGGCGGGAGTGTTATTTTCCAAAACAACAATGGCACATCTGCAAGATATCACAGTCACAGAGATGGATCTAGAGTTTCTAGACATCGTAGAGGAACAGGTGCTGTTAATGGAGTTGGCAAATCGAATCGAGAGGGACGACCACACACACAGCTGAAAAGGCATACCAAGGACCAATCACAGCTGCTTTTTGTTGGCGCACTTCTGCTTGAGGTCTGTGCAGGTTTGCATCGGTCTGACGCGTAGTCAGGAGTTTTTTGAGGTGCGCGATAACGGTTGCAGAACCTCTGTGCGGGTGGCGTGGTCGCGCACAAAGAGAGATTTCACGGATGCAGAGGCTATGCGACAGAAGCATAAATTGGTCTTAAATTGGCCTTAATGCAGAGAACAATGGATCCTCGAAAAAGCAAGATATCAACTTCATCTTATGCTCAACTTTTTGTACTCGATAATTTGATGTTTTAAAATGGAATCAGAATCAGAATAAGAATCAGATTCAGATTTATTGCCAAATAGGTGTGCACTTACAAGGAATTTGAATTACTGTTGATGGTGCAGAAAAAATAAATATATATACATAATACAAATTCTATAGTTATATACAATATAAAACATACAATATACTAGATACAATATATGGTATATTGCTATGTACTATATACACAGAGTAGGCTGTACATTAATGTAATGAGAGGTCTGGAGATGCTACATCAGTGTAGCTTCTAGGTCCTGAACGGGGGAGGGAGAGAGGCAGTGTCAGTGTCATGGAGGTCTCTGGGCCTTGTTGATAAGGCTGGTAGCGGATGGGAAGAAACAGTTCTTTTGGCATGAGGTTTTGGTCCTGATGGACCGCAGCATCCTGCCAGAGGAAAGTGTCTGAAATAGTTTGTGGTTGGGGTGCGAGGGATCAGCCACAATCTTCCCTGCATGCCTCAGAGTCCTGGAGGCGTGCAGCTCCTGGAGAGATGGAAGATTGCAGCCAATTACCTTCTCTGCAGAACGGATGACACAGTGCAGTCTGCCCTTGTCCTTGGCACTGGCACCAGATTCCCAGATTATGATTGAGAAGGTGAGGTTGGACTCAGTGATGGAGGAGTAGAAGTGCATAATCATTGTCCTGGGCAGGTTGAATTTTTTCAGCTGCCGCAGGAAGTACATCCCCTGCTGGGCTTTCTTGGTTAGGGAGTTGTTGTTCATCTCCACTTAAGGTCCTGTGAGATCCTCACTGAATTTGAAACTAGTTTAAATTGGTTGTTCATAGATGTCCTATGATTAGCTGTTTGCCTTGCCAGTTATTTTCTTTGTAAAGGTGCATTCACACAGAATGCAAAACCTGCAGGCAAATTTGCACCGCTGGTGAAAGGTTCCACTGTGTCATTAAATATGCTGGTCGTCTGTTTCACATCAACAAAGCACACTCTGATTTTACCTAACAAGTTTCTGTGGTTTATTTACTTTGGAAAGCCAAACAAAACCAACAGTATCCCTGGACCTGCACATCCTACAGAGATGCTCCAAGTTAAGCAAGAATCTATGTGTGACAGTGTGGTCCTGTCACTATGCCTCCAATTGATCATGTGTCCCGGCTGCTTTGCCAGGGTATATCCGTCTGGCTGACCGGTCAGCGTGAATGACTTTTACCTGAGAGTCAGTGGCATCAAATCTCATTGTTACTTGCAATATATGGCAGGAAAACAGCTGTTTCCCATGCAGCTCAATGTAGGGTGAGACAGCGCTCTGTTTCCATTTAAAATACATCCACAGCCAGAAGCCAACAGATGCTTTAGCCTTGATACAGAAATATTTCGGACCGATGAACTGCAGTCACGTCTATGACGTCAACCAGTGGTGAAATGCTGCTACTGATTGGCTATGCGTACTCAAGCAGCTCAAAGAATTGTACTGAATGGTGAACCGTAAAATGCCTTAATGTGGTGTGAATTGGCGCTATATAAAAAAACTGAATTGAATTAAATTTTAGACCTTTATGGCTTATACAACTTAAAGAAAAATTTCTGACAGAGTGGAAAAGAGTCCTCTATCTCGTTTCCATGTTCTTGATGCAGTGATCTTGGCTGCAACTGCCAATAAAATCTTTGAAAAAAGCTTCAACACAAAACATTAAACCTCAACCCAACTGTTTAATCATATTCTATCTGATCCCAGATCCAGGATTTGAAGCTGAAGGTTGTTGATCTGGCCGGAGTGAAGAAGCCTGCTCTGAAGAAAGTGCGTATGTCAGCTGATGCCATGCTTAAGGCTCTACTGGGCTCCAAACACACAGTCAACATGGACCTCAGGGCCAACCTGAAGCAGGTCAAGAAGGAGACCAAAGAGGAGGTAAATATTTCAATTCTAACAAAACTGTTCCATCACATTACTGTTTTCACCTTTATTTTCTGCTTTAAAATTAATTGAGATTATGCTTAAATGTTAATTAATAGCAGTAACTGCCAATTGGTTAAACACCAAAGATATTGTATCTATTAGTTATTCTGAAGAGACGCCTTAATAATGGCCAATTAAGGGTCATATTCTTTTTTTTTTTCTTAAGATAATACAGGAAATCTTTACAATGAACGATGCAATGGATTTTTTTTTGTGATTGTTGGTATTGTTAGTCCAGGTATTAAGAGTTTTTTGTTGTTTTATCCAGACAACAGAGGCGGTCGGTGATTGGCGTAAAAACATTGAAGACAAGGCCGACAGGAAGAAGATGTTCGAATCTTCTTAAAATTCTTCAGGATCTGTGAGGATGATGCCAGGGGAGGCAGGTCTGACTGACTGAGCTCATCTCTTTGGCCCTCGGATGCATTCAGGGCCAAGAGTTAGGACACTGACTTACTTTGTGTTACTGTTTCTGAGCATTCTGTACAGCAGTCAGAAGGATGTTACATCATCAGGAAGCATTGTTTATGTGGTTAAACCTGTTTTCTTAAAAACATCACAGAATGTACTGGTTTTCTCAAAAGCGGTAGAAATAAATATGTCGAAAAATAAGGAAATTTGTTGCTGCTTTTATTTAATAGTAAGGTTATTTAAAACCATTTTGATACTTGGGTGAGTCTGAAAAGAGTAAATTGTTATTTTCTTGTTAAGGGAGATTAATTCTAATAATATAGAAAAAAATGACATAATATACATATATTTTGTCTGTTTTTTTAAATAATGATTTCACATAACTGTAAACATTACGTTATTTTTACTAATGTCCCCAAACTGAAACTTGAATCTCACAGTTTGTTATCTGACCTCTAATTTCACTTTTTTATACAGATTGTATGCACGGATAAATTTTTTTTTAGACTGGAACAGGTCAGAGCACATCGAATGACCAATACTGGGAATTTTTTTTTTTTTTATTATAATGTAGGAGACACAAATCAATGTTCAAAGCAAAACATAAGACTTCGGGGCCTGTCAATGGTAAACTGAATTTTTCTTTTTACATTCCAATATAGCAGAAAAAAGGTATAAAGTTAAGGCCAAACTCTTTGACTTTCTAATAATACTGATAGTAGTCAGGTAGGGATAAACCATTGGGAGACAGAATAGACAGATACTGAGACTGCTTTGAATGAGAACCAAATAAATGCATAGATGTTGATTTTTTCTTTTAACATAAACAAATACACAAATAATTGATAATTTAGCTGCTTTACTTGGATCACATCTGTTGGAAAATAAATACTATTTCCCTTTAATTAAATATTTGATAGTTTCCATATAAGTATAAGGAAATAATGCTTAAAGGTTGGAATGATAAGTAGTCTGTTTTTTCATTGACAGTAAACTTGGTAGAAGGAGTCTTTAGCTAAGATAGGAGACGTCTGAGATAGGAGCAACTTGCAGTGGGGCTGGGCAGAGTGTATTTCAGGAGCTTGCAGGCCTATTGGTCTGACTTTCAAATTCATTTCCATAAAGAGGTTCTCAGCATTCTGCTGAGGCATCTCAGGCCACCATATATACGTATTTCATTTTTCTCTGTCCGTGGCTTTGGCAGTGTCTGCTTTTCTTCCAACAAGTGTATACTGTCCTCCTTCCTTCTCTCCATAGGTGAGAACTTCTTCCTTTCTTTTTCTCCAACCTGTTTGAGCCTCTCTGTGAGCAGCATCTTTTCTTTAAGTGACAAGCTGGTTCACCTTTGGCCAGTTCTGAATCCCTAAACTCACTTTCAACATGTTGTAGGTCACAAATGGATGATTTAATGTGATCTGTTTGCAGCCAATTGCAAGTGTCTTAAAAGTTTACTGTATTCCTTTTAAATTTAATTGATCTTTCATGACACAGGTTGTAAGTTTGCTTTAGAAAATGGTTTGACTACATACGATTATTCAAGCCTGTGTTTTTTGGACAGAGTTAGTAAAATGTTACATTTTATTAATGTGTAACCTGTAAAAACCTTTGATTAATTTTGCAGACCGGATTTTGTTTATCTTAGTTTTGTTATTCAAATCACATGGTCATTTTTTCCAATTAAATATTTCATTTAACGGAAAATACAACTTCGCTAAGTTTTGAATAACTATGATTTGTAATACCTATTATAAAAAAAAACTTATTTTTTCTAAATTAAATGAAACCAGTTTTGTTTTCATGTTAGTGGGTAAATTCCATGATGGCCATGCCTCATTTGATCGGTAATATCCTTGTTTTTCGATTATTTCCATGTAAGAAAGTTCAGCTTCGTTGACAGCTAATGCTGTAAGAATGATACTTATGACACAAGTTTATGGTACCTTAAAAAAGTGACACCCTAGCTGGACCTTCCCAGATTAGTTCAGTCTATGTTGCTCTTTCTCAGCTGTGGCCTCAGATCACGTTACGTTGCAAATTCTGCTGTATATCGATGTCCGTGATGCTGATCTCAGACAGCTGATGTGCTTGACTCCTGCAGAATTCCAACATCATATTCTTTTCTCTTATTAATATTTTAATGCAGATCGTGAACGACAAAGGCCATCAAGATGTCTGAGTAAGTTATAATGTCTTTTGTAATGACTGTTTTAAGTTACCTCTGAATATCCACACAGTTAAATGATTACACCATGTTTTTTTTTGTTTTTGTTTTTTTACAGTTGTGTATAGTTTTTGAATAATGCTGTAAAAATGTCAAGTTCTATTAATCAGGGTCATTGCAATTATGAAAAATCTCTCTAAACAGGAAAAAGATGACATCCAGCCGTCGGCACCACCTGAAGGTAAAAGATACGCAGACATTCACCTCTATAGATCTACAAAACCTGCTGCTTAGAAAATTAGGAAATCTTGTTAGAAAATATACTGTATACAGTTGATCAAAAACCACAAATAGTACTGTAGCTCCTGACAGTCTGTTTAATGTTGTGGAAGGATAATATGAAGTCGCAGATTACATACATTTGTTTGCTGTTGTTTGGTTCTGCAGAGCCTGGTGCTTCAGGTTGCTGCAAACTGGCTGGAGAAGGAAAAGCAGGAGACCATTCAGGCCAAAGAGGCTTATATGGCTGAGCACTGTCCCGCTCCGGATATGAATGGAGATCAGGCTGCTCTCATGGTGAGAAATCAGATCAGATTTTATAGGGAAAAAAACACAAAAACAGAAAGGTATGAAGAAGTGAGACTGGAAGTTTACTGAGAAAAAAGGCAGAAATAGCTTCAGAAAGACTATCTACTAACTTAAAAAGAGTCAAAACAACACTATGACACTTTTCTTTCATTTCATTTCATTATTCAAACTCAGAAAAATAAAACAAGAGGGAGAAATGACTAAAAATGCCTACATGTATATTATTCATAAATTATAGAAACACCATTAAGGAATTAGAGAGATCTTTTTAATGCTTTTTAATGATCTTTTTACCTCATCTACAGTCACTAACTAACCAGAATTTAGCAGCTGAAAACACAGCTATGCTGCTTGAGAAGATTAGCTGTTTGCCATAAATTTTCACAAGACAGAGGTCACTATCACCTTTTGTTCTAGAGTGTTGCATTAAGACATGGGAACATGGTTCATGCTAAAAGAGTTCAAGTTATAAAATGTGTTGAATATTTTACAAACTTAAGTGTTGGTTTTAATGCTCAGTGTTAAGTCACATTTGACAAAAAAAATAAGCAAGTCTACACCTTAGCATCACACTGCTGATCTGCACTGCTGTTCCTGAGTTCTTCTATTCAGTTTGGTTAGAATTTAATGAACATTATTGTTAAGCTGTTTCAATATAGTGTCTTTATGATTATATCCGAATAGGAAGTCTGCAAAAAGCTCCATGCTGCCATTGACAAGATTGATGAGGAAAGGTACGACATCGAGGCCAAAGTCCAAAAGGCAGAAAAAGAGGTGCGTCATAGAAAGACACTACAAAACCAAAGTGAAGGAGAAGAAAGCTTCATTGTTTTATTTTCTCACAGATTGAGGACCTGAAGATCAAAGTTGTGGACTTGGTTGGAGTGAAGAAGCCTGCTCTGAAGAAAGTGCGTATGTCTGCTGATGCCATGCTTAAGGCTCTGCTGGGCTCCAAACACACAGTCAACATGGACCTTAGGGCTAACCTGAAGCAAGTCAAGAAGGAGACCAAAGAGGAGGTGAGAAAACACGTTTATACATTTTTACACTTAGGCTAAAATCCAGAAAAAAATGTTAAATCCGTTTCTGTGACTTGGATGTTTTTTTTTTTTTTTAACATATATATATTGCAATTAGAAAAAGATGTTTCTGTCCTCTACAGCCAACAGAAGCCGTGGGTGACTGGCGTAAGAACATTGAGGATAAGGCAGACAGGAAGAAGATGTTTGAGTCTTCCTAGATGGTCTCTGCTGCTCATCTATCTGTTTACATGAACTCCACGTGTCTTATGTGCCGGTTGAACCGATGTTCATTTTACAGCTGAGGGCTAGTGTGTCTCAGGGGTGTCTTTCTGGAAGAAACGTAACGTGTCAGTGTGACTGAAGGGGAGTTTTTGCACTTTGTTCTAGTCTGGAGGGAGGAGGAAGAGAGTGGGGTTTAAGGTTCACCACAAAAACACCATGGTTCCATACACACAGCAACACTCATACACTGAAGGAAACAATAAATAAATCTGTAAAAAGAAATAGTACGTTTGGTCTTTTTTCTGATGTCATATTTTTCATATTTTATCCTTAAATACTGTAAGAAAAGCTACTAAGAAGAAACTAAACCACCAACTAATTACCAAATAAATTTTGTCATGTTTAAGTCAGCAAATTAAGTATGAGTTTGCTAGTCCCAGTCTAAAAATCTATGACCTGCTTGTTTCAGTGGTATATGAGGCGTTAACTTATGGCTGCATATCAGTATATTCAGCCACAGTGATTATAACAGGGTCTCTAACTTATCATTGAGATCTGCTGTTCTCGAACTTTCAGGTACGTCCAACACAGCTCAAGTAGACGATTATCTCTTCAGCATGCCATCAACTTTGGCATAAAGCCTGCTGACAAACTGCCTAACTGATCCAGATTTGTTGGAGCAGGGATCCATTTACTAACTGCAAGGCAGCAGATCTTGATAAGCAAATCTGGGATTTTAGTAGAGTCAAATTTAAGCCTCAACAGTTGCATTATTCAATCAAAGTAATAGAGCTTCTTTAGGTGAATAAAGTAAGTTTGCATTCTGTCTACTGTAATGAGTTATGCACATGTTTTTTCATAAATAGAAAATCAAAAATAGATTAGCGTAACAGCCTAACTTTAACATTAAAATCCTTTTTAATGGTACTAAATGCGTTTGAGTAAAGTTTTTAAGAAATGGTAAGCTCAATATTGAAGTCACAATTCAATGACTCAATGAATTAGATAAATATCTTAGACCCAAATAGTTGAATTATATCAAGCTTTACAGATTATATATGTAGAAGGTACAAATTAGCCTTATTTATTTATTGGTAAAATAACAATTTGTTGTTTTTATGTTTAGTACAGTTCTAAAAAAAAAATGAATGTTGCACTATTTATATTACATTATTCTAAATACTGAAAAAAAAAACCCAAAGAAGATGTTATATAAAAGATTGTATACCTTTTTTCACTGTCACTTGGCATGAGCTGAAAGTGATTTATCTATTTATCTTTATTTAATCAATGCTTGTGTTGATCGTTTTAATCTATTTGACTTCCTTTAAATATTCAGTCATAATCCTACTCCTTGTATGGGGCTTTGAGCTTTGCCTCCTGCCAGAGGTCTCAGACACTCCAAGGCTCTAATGTTTCCTCAGAAGCTAACTTTATCCCTGTAGCCTTTGGAGGAATGTCAATGAGATGCCTCTGAGTTATATTTGGGAAATGTAACTTTACCGGGATTGGTTTGAAAAAATAAAAAATAAAACAAGTTATTTTTAAAATCTGATAATTTCTTTCAAATGTAGAGCTAATAATTAACTTCTGGGTAATCAGAAATTTTAATACTGGGCAGAAGAAGCACAGTTATAGAGGAAAAAGCTCCAAACAAAAACAAAACAAGCCTTGCTGAAAGTTGACACCCCCCATCCCACCCCCATGTATGTCACACATTTTAGGGTGGTCAAAAGCAAAAGCAGCAGGAGCAGCTGAGTCCCCTGGTGCAAGTAATGGCTGAGTCCTTTACTGTCTATCTGTGAAGTTTGTAATTTAGCAGACTTTGATGGAAAGATCAATGTGTTGAGAATGACACAAAGCCTTGCTTACAATGAAAACATTTAATGCATTTTGATAGCAAGCAAGATCTCAGCATGAAGCTTAGCAAGCACTTTTTGTGTATAAGATAAATGTCTGACACAAACTGTTTGCATAGTGCTCAGCTCAGACACTGCTTCTGGTTAAATATCCATTTGACCAAATTGGTTTCAATTCAATTTATTTATATAGCGCCAATTCACAACAAATATCATCTGAAGGCACTTTACAGTTCACCAGCTCATACAGTGAAATTGATTCAAAGCTTTCTATTTAAGGAGAAGCGGTTGATTGCATCAACTCATTGACTCGGATGCAATCCCTCATGAATTGTAGCATGGTTTTTATTTTTAAGTACATGTAGCCTCATAATCAAATCACATGATCTTAATTAAAACATGATTTATTGCTTTCCGAGGCTCTTAATTAATAAATATCCCCACAAGCAACAGTGGCCCCTAGTGGTGGTGATTTTTACTGGTCAAATTCTGAAACCTTTAGGATCTAACCCAGCTCTAGTAAATACTGTTGTTAGTCTATATTTAAAATACTCTTTTGTTCTGACAGAAGGACATGGATCAGTGGTGAAACATTTCAGCAGCTAGTCTTAATTGACTGTGGAAAAAAACTTTGATTTACTGTGATATAGCAGAGCATTGACACTTTATGAAGAATCACAAACCTTAAAATAGAGTTGGTATGCTTCAGTGCAGCGATACTTACCAAATTGTTTGCGTCCATACTAGTGAATTTGTGCAAGTGTGGATACTTTATAAAACAAGGAAATAAATCAAAAGAAAGGTGCATGTTTTTTTGCAACCAGAGACATCAAGCCTAATTTTTGGCAGTTGCAACTAGAAACCATGCTTAAGCAGCCACTGCTTTCCATAGGCAGCTGAAATAAGGGTACCAGATCAGCTGCTACACTGGGACACTGGTGAATTTAAAGTTTTGTTTTAGCCAATGTGGATTAAATGTGAATGGGGTGTCATTGTAGTTATTGCCTTTTAGTCAGATATTACTTTATAATGATGATGTACATCTAGTCATAAGCTGTCTGTGTGTCTGTCTGCTCCTTACCTGTTTCTTAGAGGGCGCAGTCATTGGCATTCATGATACAATAGCAACTTTTTCTGGTTTAATTGGTTGCACCTAATTTTTAAGTGACAAACCGGTCAAGAAGAATAATTAGTCCTCGTCATTAACAATGTTAGAGCTAGTTCCTCTTTAAAAAGCAAAGATTAAAATTTCAACTTGAGAGCTTTTATCCATGATCTACCAATCCAATCGCACACATTTTGTAAATTATTTCTATACTGTTTTCCATATAAAGTACTACTTGAAGGCTTATTGAAAAAAAGTGTTGTGTCAACATAAAAAAATGAAAGTATTTCTACCCAATCATAATATGCTAAGTGATATAAATGCAAATATGCTGGTTCAACATAAGGTGTCGGTGTTACTATTATTTATTTACAAGGTGTAAATCCAAGATAATGATGGGAATGTTGGGTGAACATACAAAATGCATGGAAAGTATTTCCATCCAATTGTGATTCACTCATTTGACAGATGACAGTTTTGTTGAAATGAATGTAAACACGCTGAATAAACAAAAGCTGTTTTTTTTTTGTTTTTTTTGTTTTTTTATTAAGGGGCACTATGCACCACTCCCCTACTTCCTGAATTTAAGGCAGCTTTTTGTTTTCCGTATTTCTCTACCGGATGAACAGATTAATCCAGGTGTGTCTGGCCATTGTTGTCATAGTTACTGATGCCACACACCTGGATTAATCACTTCGTGTAATAGAGAAAGACAGGAGACAAAGGAGCTGCCTTACATTTAGGAAGTGGTGGAGTTGTGCATAGAGCCCATTACAATGGGTAAAATCCAGCATAACCTCTGCATCAGTAGCTGCCAAGGGTGGAGATTGAAGTGGGGCTGGGAACAGCCTTCAGACTGAACCTAGAGAGGATCAAACAGTAAGGAGACCAAAGGTGCAAAGTTTGCACTGCAAACACAATGACATGTTTTAAAGTCAGAATAGAGCAGACCCACTTCTGTCTGTATGCAGATAAATGTTTCATTTTCAAAAGTTCTTTTTCAAATTGAAGTATGAAACAATATGATCATACAATATGGGCAATCATAAAAAGTAAATTCTTGGTTGCACTGATATTTTTTTTACCTTTTCCTTTGTACTTTCCAAGTTATAGATGATTCATCTGTGTTACTGCCATTCTTCAGCTCATTTATCATCTGTCACTCTGGGAAAGTTGCAAAATGTTGTTTTTTCAAAATATGGCACAAGGTTTAGCTTTGGGGCTGGCCATCCTTCTTATTTATGAGTTCCAATGTGAGACACTGCTGACGCTTCCCATTGCCACTTTTGTGAAACCTTTGGTTCAAAGATGCCCTGCTGGAGGAAGGGCTCCATACAGCCGCCTCCTCCACCACCAAGTGTGAAAAGCAAGGAACTCAATTCCTCTGTGTCTTGATTCTGGGGGGGAACTTTGTTGATCCATAGTGATGTTAGTCAACATGAGGTCAAGTAATTCTGATTATCCTTCAGTGTCGCCTCTGCAGGGAACTTTTGGCCATGCGATGGCGCCACTGTTGCGTCAGTCAAACTGCCCACACCAGCTCGCCTCCTTAGTTACCAGTTTTTGGTCATTTTTTAATGAAAAGATCCAACTTTGTAAAACCTGAGGGCTGCTCCAGTCCATCTGGATGGTGACCCCTCCTAAGCCCCCACCGTGGATTCCTTTGTGGGAGTTATTTCTGCATCAAGAGATGGGGAGACCGGTAGCAGGGTGATACTTTCTCCTTTCATTCTCTCTTGTTGTTGTTCATCAGTGTTTCCCAGCTAAGGATGTTGGCTTGGCATTTAGCATTATCAAAGGCACTATGAGGTTTTTGTTTTTTTCGAACTATCGATGGCCTTTCTGGTTACTGTTGCAAAGTTCTCAGTACTTGTGTGCATGTTCATAATATATGCTCTTCCACTCCACAAAAATTATATTTCATGGGATATTGATATCCCTAGCCTTGCATTATAAGATTCAACAGAAGCCAGAAGACACAACATTTCATTATGAGAAGGATGGAGAAATAGGAAGTCCCTGACGCAGCCTCTATGTCCCATTTTATTTTGTTGTATTATTTTATTGTCCTCTTATGTTATTTTTGTCTATTTTGTGATTTTATTTATTTTTATTATGTATTTTATATGTGCAGAACTTTGGTGAACATGTTTCTGTTTTAACCGTGCTATATAAATTAAGTGGATTGGATAAGAAGGTTCTCAGTGCCTCTTTGCTGTGGTAAGTTGAAGTGCAAACAAATTGTAGTTTTCTGTGCAAGGCAGCAAAAAAAAAAAAGAAAGGAAAAAGAAATCAACATCTGCTCCCTCAGGGCTAAGCCCCTGTTATCCTAGAATCCTAGATCCACCCCTGGAGACAGATAATGTTGAGGAGTATACAGAAGCAACTTAAGGTCAAGGTAATAGAAACCAAGGAGGCATACAGGAAGAGGCTGGAAAGCAAGCTTTGCATGGATAGCAGTGAGCATCCTTTTCAGAAAATTGTTAAAGAGCAACAGAGTTGCTCAAGTAAGAGGGTTCTCTACATTTTAATTGAGTTGCATTGCATTATAGAGACCAGCCATCTGTTCCCCATGAGCAGATGGTTGTTCATGGGGAACAGCCATCTCGGGTTGTGGGGTAGGTTTAGGACTAAGGTGTGAATTGAGTTAAGGTGAGGTATATGTTCTGTGTTAGACTATACACATGAATGGAAAATAAAGTAAGGCAAAGTTTTCATAAATACAGCAGGAGATAATATGTGTGTTTTCTTGTTTTTAAATCATTGTGGAGCCTATTTTCTGGAAAAAAAGAATGCCGTCAGTTACGACTTCTCGTTGTGGGGTCGGATTCCTGGACCCTATGGGGGTAATTGTTGTTTTAAGGTAAAGGGTCACATTTAGGACTAAGATATTAGTTGAGTTTAGGTTGAGGTTATTGTTAGGTAGGAACCCATAATGGTTGTGTTTAGGGTAATTGTTACAGTTAGGCTGCAGTGAGATAAGTTTTTGTGTGTGTGTGGGCACGGGCACCGACAAGGAGGGGCACCATCTGTGCAGAGTATGGGCTGGAAATCTAAAGGTCAAAGTGGAAAACACCTGCAAAGATGGTAGAGAACGATGAGAACAAGATCCTGTGGGACTTCCAGATACAGAGGGACCGAATGGTAGTGGCAAACCAATGGACATTGTTGTGGTGGACAAAAAGCAGAGGAAAGCCGTTGGGGTTGACATAGCAATACCAAATGACTGCAACATCAGGAAAAAAGAACATGAGAAAGTAGAGAATTACCAGGGGCTCTGAGAAGAGCTGGAGAAAACCTGGAAGGTCAAGGCATCAGTGGTACCCATGGTCATTTGGGCACTTCAGGGCAGTGACCCCTAAACCTGAGGAGTGGTTACAGCAGATTCCTGGAAATACATTAGGTATCTCGGTCCAGAAAAGTGCAGTTCTACGAACAGCAAGGGAAATTGTGTTCATGTTTTCTTGGACTGGGTGTGGATCCCCAGGAAGACAGGTTTCTGCTGGTCCCGGCAGCTACTGCTTCAGTGATGACGGCCCTGGGATGATTAAAATCTGTTTATTTGTTTAGAACCATTTTGTAACACATCATCCAAATGAATTTTTCAGAGCCAATTCAATCAGATTGTTCAGACTCATCCTCTTAAAACCCATTCACAACTAATAACTCAGAATGCATGAAAATTCCACCGGTAAAATGATTAACAATAAAGACATGTTAGACATCGTTGGAAAGCTTACATTCTCCCCAATACAACTGCCAAGTTCATTTTATGGACATAGCACGCACCAAATCATAATTAACACAGATGTAGCAGCATGTCAAAATGTAAACAAACACAGCAGCCACAACTACATACCTTTGAAGGCATCCAGGAGCCATTTCAAGCGGCTGGATCAATGTGCAGAGCTCCAAGCTGAGTAATTGTCCTATTGTTTGAAGTCAGGATGCTGATTTTGTTTTATTACAATGCCTTAGGCTGAAAAAATAAAACACAGCTAAAAAAAGGCACTGGGGGGTAATTTTAGCTTAAAAAGCAGCAGTTTCACTATTTTTTCATATATATTTATATTATTATAGGTGTAATAATGTTACATTTTGTTATATACAATGATTCTGAAAAAAAGTGGAAAATACTTGCTTCATAAATGTTTTGTGGCCATCAAAATGCTTCAGTGTTATTCTATGGTTCAAATAGTAAATCAAAGCATAGTGAAAGCATTTTGCACAATTTGGCACATTTGGAGATTTTTGTTAAAAGCCCCCACAGCTCTGGAACTGTCGTAGCTAGAGGTCTGAAATTTTCTGAATTTGTGGTTGACATGATGTAGAACAAACATAATACAATGAGACCTGCCTTTTGTAAATGTGATGCCACAAGGTTAATTTCGCTGATTTCACTCGTGCGTTTGAGGAGGAAAAGCAAAAAAAAAAAAAAAACTTCCACAGCGCTCCGATGTAAAGATGTAAAACAAAAAGATTTATTTCACAGTTTCTTGTGTTATCCTTTACATGAGCAGTCAAATCTTAAATAACCTCCACAAACAAACTACGGTTGAAAAACCGTGTGGCTCTGTCGATTCTCACTTGCAGCGCCGTCGCCTTTTTTCCTCTCTCTTTTCTCTCCCTTAACACCGGGCTGCGCACTTCATTTGCATAAATTGCAAAGTGGCCAATGAAGATATGAGGCATACAAACTTAAAATAAAACACTTATTCACAAAACGTTATGAATTTAACTACATGCAATATAATAAAGCTTCCTAAACCTCAACAAATTCACTTATTAAATTATTAATTAAACAAATACGTTTTTACAATAACTGAATATTTTCTACATTAACTTGGCCTCCACATTCCGGCCCCTAATTGTGACCCTATTGCACAATTACCAACTTAAAAACTTGTGGAGCCGAGGTACTCAAACACCCTTCAATGAACAACATAAAAATATAAAACGAACTTATTAGTCTCTACCAATGATTGCTTCAGCCTGATTCCTGTAAAAGACAAATCTTTGTTATGGGTCTGTCCATTGTGCTTGTCTTGGTTTTGATCTTCACTTGACGCACCAGTCCTGTCTTGTCTGAGATGGTTTGGATTACTTTCCCTGTGACCCAAGAATTGCGTGGAGCTGTGTCATCAACAATAAGCACGATGTCTCCAACTGCAAAGTTGCGAGATGGACGGGTCCATTTTTGCCTTTCCTGAAGCAATGGCAAATATTCTCGTGTCCAACGTTTCCAAAATATTTCTGACATATATTGTACTTGCTTCCATCTCCGTCTTGCGTAGAGATCATGCTTGTCAAACAATCCAGGAGGAAGCGATGGTTTGGTTTTCAGAAGCAATAGATGATTAGGAGTGAGTACCTCCAAATCGTTTGGATCACTGGACACCTTGGTTATTGGCCGACCATTAATAATAGCTTCTGCCTCACACAGAAGTGTATGCAGGCCCTCTTCGTCCAGTGTCTGTAGTCTTAGCGTGACATTTAAGATCTTCTTCACCGACTTTATTAATCTCTCCCAGACACCGCCATGATGGGATCCAGTGGGAGGATTGAACATCCATTGAATGCCTTGCTGTTGAAGGTGGCCTTCAATCTTGGACACGTTCCATTCATTAATGGCTCTCTTAAGTTCACGCTCTGCACCAATGAAATTCGTTCCATTATCAGAACGAAGGATCTTTACTTGACCTCGTCTAGCAATAAAGCGACGAAGGGCGTGAATAAAGGAATCTGTGTCCAATGAGGCTGCCATTTCCAAGTGTACTGCACGAGTAGTTAGACAGGTAAAAATGACGCCGTACCTTTTCACTACACTTCGTCCACGTCTAACCTCAAATGGACCAAAGTAATCTACTCCAGAGTTAGTAAATGGTGGGTCATCTGGAAGAACTCTGTCTTGAGGAAGGTCCGCCATTTGTTGCTTTCCTGCAACTCCATGCGCACGTCGACAGACAATACACTTAGAGAGTATCTGTCTTACTGCAGTGTTGGCACCGGGAACCCAGAATTTAGTTCTCAACTTTGAGATTACATGATTACGACCACAATGTGCCAAGTTCTCATGAATTTCTCTGAGGATAAGCTTTACGACGTGTAGATCCTTACTTAGGATTGCTGGGCGCCTTGACTCCTCCGGGAGTGCAGCTTTCCTAAGTCGTCCTCCAACCCTGAGAATGCCTTTTTCAAGTACTGGATTCAGTTTGAAAAGAGAACTAGTCCTCTTCACTCCCTGACCCTTAGAAAGTGCAGTGATCTCTTCGGAAAATGCTCTAGCTTGGCAATAGCAAACAATTGCTTCTTCAGCCTTTGCAAGATTCTCCATAGTTAGTTTCTTGATGTTCGCTTTAAACTGACTTTCCTTGAAACCTTTCATTTCCTTTTCAACATCTGATTGGGTCTTAATAGAACTTAGCTCTTTCCTTTTGCGACACCGTTGCAGCAGAATACTCTTAACTTTAAGCATCCATGCGACCGCCCTTTTTAGTCGAAACCAGGATGAGAAGTACTGCAGGAATTCCTCCACTACATCTTTATATTCCTCAACAGTGTGAGCACAAATCAGTGTACTCTTCACCTCTGGGTCTTGTATAGTCAGATCTCCACTGGTATGCACACTCTCTGGCCATTCGTCCATGTGTTTCACAAGAAAGTCCGGCCCCTGTAACCATACGTGGTGGTGAATGAAGCTTTCTGCCTTGAGACCCCTGGATGCACAGTCAGCGGGATTCAATGAGGTGTTGATATACCTCCATTGCTGTGGATCGGAGCACTTCAGGATGGCATCCACACGATTAGCAACGAACGTGCGGAACCTACTAGTTTGGTTATTGATATATTTCAGCACTGTGGTACTATCTGACCAAAATACAGATGGCTGGAGTGGAAGTTGCAGTTCTGATGTTAAAACATTGTCCATGCGTGCTGCCATGGTTGCTGCAGTAAGTTCCATACGGGGAACCGTTACAGGCTTAAGTGAGGCCACTCTTGCTTTCCCCAGCATGAATGCACAACAAACTTCGTTACTGATATTCTTCTGCAGCAAATAGCTAACTGTACCATAGCCCTCTTCGCTGGCATCAGCAAAATGGTGCAGCTGGTTGTATACCGACAGTCCAAATCCTGACGTTTTAAAACATCTTGGAACACTTATGTTCTCCAGCAGGTGGAGCTGGGTCCTCCACTCTAGCCACTTATGAGCCAAGTCTTCAGGTATGATGGCATCCCACCCAATCTTCCGCCTGCAAAGTTCTTGCAGAATCTTCTTAGCCTGAAGAATGACTGGTGACAGGATACCCAATGGGTCATAGACAGAACTCACAATGGAAAGGATGTTCCTCCGAGTGGCAGCCTTGTCTGTCATTATGATCTTGAACCTGAAGCTGTCCGACTGAATACACCAGTGGACTCCCAAAGCCCTCTCTATGGGTAGCATATCCTGGTCCAGATCCAGATTTTTAACTTCTGATGTCCTCTCCTCTTCTGGGATAGCTGACAGCACTGCTCTGCTATTGCTAATCCATTTTGTAAGTCTGAATCCGCCTCTATGACATACTGCTCTCAGAGTGTGGTACAACTGGATGGCTTCATCTTCTGAACTCACAGACTTTAAACAATCATCTACATAGAAGTTGTGTAGCACTGTGTCAACTGCTTGTTTGCTGGCCTGGTCTTGGTTGTCTTCGGCACATTTACGGAGAGCGAAATTGGCACAGCTTGGTGATGAAGTTGCACCAAAAATGTGAACCACCATCTTGTACTCCAGCATTTCCTGAGTAATGTCGCCAGATTCCCACCACAGAAACCGGAGAAGGTCAGAATCATCATCAGGCACCCTTACTTGGTGAAACATTGCTTCCACATCTGCCATAATGGCCACCTCTTCTTGCCTGAATCTAATAATCACTCCAAGAAGGGTACTTGTAAGATTTGGTCCTTGTAATAATTGGTTATTTAAAGAAGTACCTTTGTATGATGCTCCACAGTCAAAGACCACTCTAAGTTTGTGTTTCTTAGGATGGTAAACTCCGTGATGTGGCAGGTACCAAACCTTCCCATCGTCACGATCAAGGTCTTCTTTCGGAACCTTCACTGCATAACCTTTGTCTATAATGTTACTCATGAAACCTGAGTATTCAGTGTGGAACGAAGAGTTCTTCTCCAATTTCCGCTTTAGGTTTAAGGCACGTTGCTCAGCCACTTTACGGTTGTTGGGCATCTTAATATGTTTGTTCCGTAATGGCAATGAGATCCTGTAATGTCCATCCACGATGGTAGCTGACTGTGTCGTAATCTCCATAAACTGCAAATCTTCCCTTGACATTTCTTCTTTCTCGTTTCCTTTACACTCAGGAAAATCACTTTTAAACTGTTGACTCCAGAGTTCATCCAATGTGCTTACTGATATGCGATTTGCTGAAACTTGAATCAACCCTTGTGTTGCACTTTGTGAAATTTGTCCTTGGAGGGGTTCGCTGATGGTCCAACCAAGCCTCGTTCTCACGGCGTATGGACCACCATTTTCACTTGCAATAACCTGCCAAGGTTCGATAGCTTTAGGAGCGTTAGCCCCTATCAGAAGACTAAC
>NW_015150887.1:73943-86610 GCF_000732505.1 Cyprinodon variegatus
CGCCGTCGCCTTTTTTCCTCTCTCTTTTCTCTCCCTTAACACCGGGCTGCGCACTTCATTTGCATAAATTGCAAAGTGGCCAATAAAGATATAAGGCATACAAACTTAAAATAAAACACTTATTCACAAAAACGCTATGAATTTAACTACATGCAATATAATAAGGCTTCCTAAACCTCAACAAATTCACTTATTAAATTATTAATTAAACAAATACGTTTTTACAATAACTGAATATTTTCTACATTAACTTGGCCTCCACAGTAAAGCATGTCTTTATTACTGCTGTTCAAAAAAGTATAACAACTTTCAAGAATAAAAAAACAACAACTTTGAGTCATGTTTGAACTGATGCAGCTTAGTCTGTGTTTTACTCGCCCAATTTTCAATTAAACTAGAGAGTGTTAGCTTTCAAATAATGTATTGCACATGTAATTTGGGCTTACATTTCCTAAGTTATTTGCTTTTCCATTTGGGCTTGCAAGAAGGCGAGAATTTCCCAAAATGAATGGCTGTTAAGAAAAAACTGCTGATTGCATCAAAGCATTTCTATTGCGGGATTTGCTCCTCCTGGATGAGCATGTTGTGACAGTGGAGATCAGCTTCCATTGCATCACTGACTGTGGCAATGCCTCACATGGAATATGCAGGCAGAGAGAAGAAACTTTCTTTTGATGGAAATAAACCTCTAGCTAATCAGGCTCAGCGCAAGCATCCTTGAGTCCAGGCCAGCAAGGGTTTTAAGATGACCAGGGTAGACACACAAAATTAACAAACAAACACACCAAAGGATCACTTAGATAAAATAGAGCAGATACAATTAGCCACAATAAAAGCTGAGGCCATAGATATGTGGACTTAACCTAATTCTAATATATATAGTTGCTGATGGCAGTAGCCCAGCTAACACCTCCATCAGCATTGTGCTAAGCAGAGCACTGGGCCAGATGTGGCTACAAATACATAGAGACCAAAAAGTCAGAAGCTGAACCAGCAAATAATGCAACATTGTAATGCCTTGATGCCTTGGGTGGAGTTATTGTCCAGATTAGGGCAAAAGGGTTGAAAATGAGTGAAAATCAATTAAAGTCAATACTGTAGGATTCAAAGCATGGCCCTTACTACAGGAATACAAGAATATGTTGACGGATAGTTGTTACATTGTGGGGACAGTGGGTAAAGCTGATTTAACAGGAATATGCTACATGATGGAAGATTAAAGAAAAGGTTCCCCTCTTGGATCAGGGGTTAAGGGTTTAGGACTAAGGTGTGAATTAAGTTTAGGTTACCCTCTTCTCTTTAGTGGGTCCTTTCACAGCCGTGTTGACCATAAACTTTTTTTTTTTTTAAACATATTTGCTTTGTGTATACAGTAGGAGAGGATTTTTGTGTGAAGAGAATGAAGAGGGCAGGGCTAAGAACACAACCCTGCAGTGTGCCAGGATCATCGGACAGATGTAAGTTTCACTATCCTCACCACCTGGGGCCTGTTGGAGAGAAAGTCACTGATCCAGAAACAAAGAGGCCCCTCGTGCTATGCTGTCATGGCTGCCTGGAAAAAGACACAGCACAATCACACTTCTATCAGGCACTCGCGTTACACTCAATACTCAAGCCTGTCAACACTGATGCCAGATGCAGACCTTGCATCGTATCCAAGCCAATCAGACAATTAGGATACCATCTAAAATGTCATTTTCATAGAGCAAACCTAGCCAGGAACACCTGGGCAACCAGTGTCACCATGTAGTCTGTATAATCTATGCACAAGTTGCAAAACAAGCCTATAAGTTTTTCAGTGGGTAGGAATATTCCCTAATAAGGTATAACTGCAGTCCAATATTTTATGTTTCAGAAAACATTTTTAAGACTGAAATTATTTCTATGATTCTTAATATATATATATATATATATATATATACATACATACAGTGCCTGGCCCAAAAAAAAAGGTCATCACTCTAATACTTTGTTGGACCGCCTTTAGCTTTGATTACGGCACGCATTCGCTGTGGCATTGTTTCGATAAGCTTCTGCAATGTCAAAAGGTTTATGTCCATCCAGTGTTGCATAAATTTTCACCAAAATCTTGCAATGATGATGGTAGAGTCTGACCGCTGCGCAAAGCCCTCTCTAGCACATCCCAAAGATTCTCAATGGGGTGGAGGTCTGGACTCTGTGGTGGCCAATCCATGTGTGAAAATGATGTGTCATGCTCCCTGAACCAGTCTTTCACAATTTGAGCCCGAGGAATCCTGGCATTGTCATCTTGAAATATGCCTGTGCAATCAGGGAAGAAAAAGTCCACGGATGGAATAACCTGGTCATTCAGTATATTCAGGTAGTCAGTAGACCTCATTCTTTGAGCACATACTGTTGCTGAACCTAGACCTGACCAACTGCAGCAACCCCAGATCATAACACCGCCCCACAGGTTTGTACAGTAGGCACTAGGCATGGTGGGTACATCACTTCACCTGCCTCTCTTCTTACCCGGATTCGCCCATCACTGTGGAACAGGGTAAACGTGGACTCATCAGACCACATGACCTTCCATTGCTCCACAGTCCAATCTTTATGCTCCCTAGCAAATTGAAGCCTTTTTTTCCCGGTTAGCATCACTGATTAATGGTTTCTTACGGCTACACAGCTGTTCAGTCCCAATCCCTTGAGTTCCCTTCGCATTGTGAAAGTGGAAAAGCTCTTACTTTCAGTATTAAACATAGCCCTGAGTTCTACTGTTGTTTTTCTTCGATTTGATCTCACCACATCACGATCATTCAGGATTTTTTTCCGGCCACATTTCTTCCTTGAAGATGATGGGTCCCCACTATCCTTCCAGTTTTTAATAATGCGTTGGACAGTTCTTAACCCATTTTTAGTACTTTCTGCAATCTCTTTAGATGTTTTCTCTGCTTGATGCATGCCAATGATTTGACCCTTCTCAAACAGACTAACATCTTTTCCATGACCACGAGATGTGTCTTTCGACATGGTTGTTTAGGTAATGAGAAGCAAGTCATTGCACCAGTTGGGGTTAAATAACTTGTTGCCAGCTGAAAGATAATCTCCGAGCAGTAATTATCCAATAGGAGGCTCGTCCCTATTTGCTTAGTTGAATCCAGGTGGCGACTTTTTTTTTGGCCAGGCAGTGTATATATATGTAGTAAAGTAGTAAAGATAGTAAAGAGATAGAAAAGAGATTACAATACGAGAAGCTAATCAACAACCAAATCTTTGAAATAAGTTTAGCACACTTAGCTTTTTGCATTTTAGAGGAAGGTTCTTAAATGTGGCAGTGGCAGTGCAGCAAGAAGGTCCCGGGTTCGATTCCAAGCTCAGGGTCTTTCTGCATGGAGTTTGCATGTTCTCACTGTGCATACGTGAGTTCTCTCTGGGTACTCTGGCTTCCTCCCACAGCCCAAAAAGATGAGTGTTAGGTTAATTGGCTTCTCTAAATTCTCCTTAGGTGTGAGTGTGTGCATGAATGGTTGTTTGTCCTGTTTGTCTCTGTGTTGCCCTGCGATTGACTGGGGACTTGTCCAGGCTCTTGTCCGTTGACAGCTGGATTTAGGCAACAGAACCCCTCGCAACCCCAGCAGGGATACATGTGATGAAAAAAATTGATGGATGGATGGGTCTTGAATGTGACACCAGTCCAAGAAAGCTGAAAATAGGAAATATCCTCTTTATATATATATTTTTTCAGCATTTTCATCCAAACTCTTCGATTATTATGGAGGATCTGATGACTTTTTACAAAACTTTTTCAGTGTTCTAGTAATAAAGAGATAACATTAGGTTCATTTACTGCTAATGTTTAAAGCAATAAAACCAACATCATCATTAAAAAAAAGTAAAACATTTTTTAACACTCACTGCTGTATTTGTAGTAACAGAGCTTTTTATATTTATGCAGTTGGTGTTTTCAACACATCTATTCTGTCTTTAAGGTGGGGAGTGGCAGCCTAGTGGTGAGGACATAGAGCTTGGAATCCTGTGGTTCTGAGTTCGAGCACCACTCCCTCAGACTGCCACACTGGGTCTCTGAGCAAGACCCTTAACCTCACATTGCTCCCTGGGCACCCTGTGATGAAAGCCCACTGCTCCCCAAGGGGATGGTTCAATGCCGAGGTAACCCTCTCTAATGGGATATCAATAAAGTTCAAAATGTTTTTTTTTTTAATCATTATTATTTCTTCTGATAATACATTAAAAAGGAACAAAATAAAAAGTCCGGAAGCTTGAAGACCCAGAGAAGTAGGTTCTTTTTTATGGACAGGCCTTTCTCTTTTATTATACACAAGGGAAAATCACATTGGCTGAAATAACAGATGAAGATGGAGTAAGGAGTAAGAAGAGAGATTCTGAGTCCTGCTGCCCTGAGCTCTTCAATGAGAACCACATGTAGGGCAGAGGGAGGGGTGACGGGTGTGTTTAAGCGGGGGGAGTGTAAGGACAAAAGATCCGGCCCCCATGAGAAAAAGGAGCTACAGTCTTGTTGAGCTTTGCTGACATTCCCAACAAGCTCTGTTAGGGTTAGGACTGTGTGTGTGCTCAAGGATTTGCTCAACATATTCTCACATGCTCTAGTGCTGTTTTAATTTGGCACAACTTCAGGATAAAAACTAGTTTCGGGGGTTGATTTTAGAGGAATAGAGAGAGAGAGAGAGAGTAGTAATATCAGTGGCTGCTGTAATCACTTTTATTTCTCCCAGTGTGTGCCTACAAGGACAGGACAACTACAAGCAGAACAGAGGCAAACATGTCCAACGCTCTGTTGAGGAGGAACTCCAGTAAGCAGGGTTTGCAAAATCTGATAAGGTAAGGGATAAATCGGTCGCCTTTTCTGAAGCTACTGTAGTTTCTATTTGCTTAAAAAGGGAACACAGCAGCCAAGGTTAATATTCAAACCCCATACCTTTCAAAGAGTGAGTGAGCTACCAGGGGTAACTACTGTTCTCCCCAGTAGCTCAAGGCTTTTGGTTTAACAACACATTTTCTATAGTATTAGAAATATTTATCTCTGCCTTCCACCAGTTTTTTGTTTGATGTTCTTTTTTTTTTTCTTATTAAAAGTCTGTTTTCATGAAAAATTGACCTCTCATAATAGAGGCATTGGGATTAGTGGACATTTTTTGGGTCACACAGGGTTTTAGGGGGGTTGGGGCGCTTTTAATAATCTCCTTTAAAATGTATTTATAAAAGCAATTGCTTAATTTTGTGTTTAAACCTCACTAAACATTGCATGAGCTTTTCAGTTAAAAAGAGTGAGGCAGAGCTGATGCCTGAGGCTTTTTTTGCTTGACTGAGGAGGGAAATGGTGTCACTAAGCAGTGTCAGAGGGGAAGGGTCACCTGAGTCCCTCCATTGTTTTTTGTGTGCTCATGTTATGGAGACACGTCCTGTTATTCTCAGTGGTGTTACCTCTCTTAATTTATTTCTGCTTTTGTTTGGTTTGATTTTTTTTTTGCAGATTAAGCACCGGCTTATTGTTTCCTGTGCTTCCTAAAAGCATAATCCAACACTTTCTCATGCTTACATCAGTTCAGTTAATCTGAACAGGGCATAAATCCAAAAACTGTTACGTCAACAGAGAAACTGTTCAAATTCTGGAAGTGACGTTTAATACAGATTCATTTAATCCAATTAATAGGATTACTGACATGTTTTATTTTTACCTTTGGTTTTATTTTATTAAACTTTACACTCCTGTTGGAAAGGAGCTGTATACTAAATGTCTCTACAATGTGATTGATTTCAACCTACTTAAATCTTTTTTAACTCTATTACAATCTCTTTATGCTAATTTAATCTGAATTAAAAACCTAATTTACTCACCGCTGAAGTGTGCACAGACTATCCAGACTTGTAACAGGATGTGATATTCAGATCTGAAACAACTCAGAACACTGTCATGGATTATATACATTTTCCAATTAAACTCCTGGAAAGCTCTACTGTATAATGAAAAAAATATTTAAGCAGCTATAAATAATCTGAGGTAATTAGGTAATATTGAGACTCTTAAAATTTCCACATTCCTCCAAATGTGCAAAGCTCTTCATAGGGAATCTTCTGTAAGTTGATAGGGTTGCTCATTTTGAGTTAACATCCAACCCATTCACCATCAGTATGATAACAAGCTTTGCTCTTAACAAACATTAATTCATCAAGTCTGACATTAGCTTCACTCAGGTTTGAAATGTTTAAATGATTTTTACATATACAGTTTATCACATCTTAGACCAAAGGATCAATATACATTCAGAAGTTTTGCATTGGCTTATTCATACCAGAACCTTCTATTCTAAAAAAAATACGATCTCATACGATCAGATCTGACCAGGTCCTGCTGCTGTAGCAAAACATCCCCGAACCATCAAACTGGAGTATTACTCTAGAGAAATATATATTTTTACCTTCGAGTTTTTAAGATACTTCCAATGAAAGTTGATCTTGCACTGTCTCTTTCTAAACGCCGTAGAGGGGTGCCAACAGTAGAAAAACGTTAATTTAGTTCCCATATTTCAGGGATTTGAAAGATTTTTTTTTCTCTTGGCTCCTCTCAATTAGCCCTGGGAATAAATTATCTTTAAAAGTTCAGACCGAGGCATTTTGATGTTACATGGCACAGAGTATTCAAACATTCTTTGGGGTACTGTTCTCACTAGATTTGTTGGTGCATCAACAAGGTCAAGCCGCAGGTCATTGTAGGTACAATGGTTAAGCCCAACGTAGACGAAGGAACAATAGTGGAAAGCAGACAGGTAGAAGAGGAGAGGAACAACCTGTGTCTGTTAAGCACAAATAACTGAACTCCAGTAAGTAGACATGTCACACATTTTATTTATTTCCACTTTAGTCAGTGAAATAAAAAACACATTAACATTTAGATTCAGACGATCTTATTACTTTGGCTAAAACGCTTGTTCTAAAGAAGCAGGGGGTAACATTGGAGTGAGTGGAGCTGAGACTAAGGAGAAATGGACAAAAACAGAAGACAGAGAAATAATTTTTCACTTTAGTTTAAAAACTGGATATTGGCCAGTTGTAACAAATATGATTTTACTCATCTGTTGACATATGTTTTTTTTTTATGTTTGATATTAATATCAGTGTGATTATGAAATACGTTGAGCTGTCATTTTGAGGAACTTTATCACCAGTTAACCACACGCTCCAGCTGGCCACCCAAAAATTGTTCTGTGAAATTTCTTGATTATTCTCCCTCCAAAAAAATAAAAAAGTATGTTTTTCATTGTGGCCCTTCATACCAATGTCATAATGAATAGCCCTTACCTCTTATTTCTCAGCAGATGTCACAGTACACAGGCTGTTATCTCATAATTGGTCCATAATAACTGGGAAGTCATACAGAAACAGGCAGATTATTGGCAGACATTAAATATCAGGTTTGCAATTGCTGCCCTGTTAGTTCTTTAATAACTTGAACTGTCCAATGTTCTGGGGAAAAGATTGCAGATAATGAGCTGGTTAGAAGCTGATTTTTATAAACAGTCTTTAAAGTTTGCTTTTCATCTACATGATTCACCTGAGTGTCCTGAGTCTTTCTTTATCACTTGATCAAGGTAAAGTGGGTGGTACAAAGATTTTCCACTAATCATCTGAAATCAAGAAACTGTTAAGAAAAGGTCAGCTTTATTCTTTTATTAGGTTAACTTTAAGAATGTGTTAACTTTAGAGTGGTTTGATCATATTTGGGAAATTATGAACAATACAGTCTTACAGCAAACAACATCTAACACAGTCTTTCCCTAGGCTTCGGTTTTGGTCTATTTCTTAGGAGTAGTTGCTGATTTACATGCTTGTGACGGCCATGGTGTTAGCTCTAACCTCTTTCATTGCAACCTTATTAGAATTACAAAACACCACTTAATTTAATATATCCCCCTTTTCCATACTGTTTTCATAGTTTAGTTTTGAAAATAAATAGACATCCTAATCATTTTCTTTTCCTCAATATTATTTAGAAATGTTTGAAATGTTTTGGAAAAATGTTTCTCATTCCTGTTTTCACTAAATCTAGGTTTTGTGGGCTTTTTCTGTCCTCGGAGGTTTCCTGCTCCTAGAGATTTGAATTAGTAAAATATCATATCATAAGCCTCTTTCCCACTTTTTTCAAACATGGGTCTAAAAATCAGCATTTGGCTCCCTTGCTCCCAGCTAGCAAGCTGCAAGGTCTCTGTGCCCCTGCCACGGCATGTCTGGTGACATCATCAACGCTAACACCATGTGATGGCAGTGCGACAGAAATCAGGAAAGTAAACAATGGAGAGCAACATGTAAGGAAACTAGGAAGTAGCAAGTGTACTGTATTGTTTCACCCTATTATCTGTCCTAATCTCTCTCACCAGTGTTGCTCCATGTTTTACGACTCTAAACAGAGTTGTTTTGGCTTGTTAGATCAGAAGCGAATGGCGGGTTGTGTTGACGTCTTTACTTTGTAATCATTGGTATCAGATAATTTAGTGGCATGCCAATCAGAATCAAGGCAATTTTAATGAGGGTCGCTTGCCGAGTCATTTGACCTGGGTAGACACGCATCAGTGAGCTGTTCCCACTGCCACTAAAAGCCGATTGTTCCCTGGTTTAAACCGTTTTTTGGCCAGAGGGAACTGAGTGATAGAGAACTGTTGCTGAAGATCTGTTTGTTGCATCTGTCTAGGCTGAGGTTTTGTAATCTGTGAGTCACTATAAGAATATCAGGTGGCCCTGTAGATAACAGCTGGAGTTGCTCTTTTTTTCTGACTTTGTTTATTTAGAAGATTGCCTCTAGTGTTCAGAGGGACAGACAGAAACCATGACATCACACCAACTGCAGGAGGTGTCTTCATCCCAGAGTTGTGTCATATAGTTTAATTTTCTTTCTAAGTTGTCCAAACCATCTGTCATGTTCTCCCATCTGGGAAATTACAGTTACACCATAACATTTTGGTCACGCTATAGATTCATCTGGTAATTTACAGATACCTCATTCATGGTTACTCTAGATAATACCGTAGGTTAATTGTTACTTTGGTTTTATAATGGTATAATATCAGCAAGACCCTTTGTTTCTGGTATTTGATTCAAGCCTGAAGCCTCTAAGATTTCTAAAAGTCTTAGTTATTTTTAATGAAAATTAAAACCAATTTGTTTAGAACAACCACAGCCTGCAGGGGGAACCATGAGGAACAGGTTCAAAGAGGATTGGGCAGCCGTCAGAGGCAGGGTCCATCCAGTCCATAATATGTGTCTGCATGTCTTTCATACAGTGGGAACTGATGGGTGGAAACGAAGAGATGCTGTTAAACATAAATGAGATAAAGCTCTAAGAACATTAAAATATGTTACAGACTTGTCGGTGGTAACAAGATATGCCTCATTTGTCACCTGTGGTTGACGTACAGTGTGCTACCAAAATTCTTGGGTCATATCACCAAATCAATGACTCGGGATGTTCTAATTACTGGATGTTTGCAAATAAAGTTTAGGCTGGGAAAGCAGCACTGAGACCTGACTACAATATTACAGATTCCCTTTGGGACAAATTAGAGCAAATGCTACATTTCATGTTTTCTCATGTGATTCCAAACTCTGTGAAAATAATTTACACAGTAGTCAAACTGCTATTGCTGGGACCAGGGCGTCATCAGGAACTTGGCCATACAATTCTTCATGTAGGTAATTGTTAAAATAGACAAATGCTTTTGGCAATATTTTGTTTACTAAATAAACTCAGCGTAAATTCTTGTCTAATCTCCTTTCTTAATGGTATAGTGGAGATTTTCGAGAATTTTTGATAAGACCCGCCCTCTCTACTTAAAAAAAAAAATTCACATGCACAACCGAGCATGTAGGACGGCCTTAACTTAATTAGGATGATCCACCCAGAAAAAGAACATCCTCCTCTATACCTTTAAGTATATCTTTAAGTAAGAAAACGATAACTCTTCATAATTTCAAAATTCCTTAGGATTTATAACATGGCCTTAAATGTGAACTAATTCTATTTTAGGAAGATTTTGATGTTTCAGTTTCTCTCAGTAGTATTGCACCTAAAATGTGGTCAGAGGCTCCTCTCAGACACAGCATGCTTTTATCAGAGGGGGTCACGGCAGGCATGCAGCAGACCTGATCTGTTTTTAATCCACTCTTTGTCAGACTGGCCTGGCCTGCAGCACAGATTGGGTAAAATTTGTGAGCTCTGAAACCGGACCCATCGCTCATGTGTGGGTTTCAGTGTTTACAATCCAAAAGATAAGACTTTCAGGAATTCCTTTGGGGAGTTGGGCTGATGAGTAACGAGAGCACAGGCCTCCCTCCTCTCTCCACAGGTTGTCTTTATTAAAATGATGAAGGAATTTCACAGGCCCCTTACTAAACAGCTTACAGTGCTTTGCTCAATTTTCTAGATTGTTTTTTTCAGAGTGGGTCACTTTTTATCTGGTCATTTTTCACCTGATAATAATTGAATAAGATGGAATAATTTAATATTCCATCTTCCTCCTAATGCCCATCTGAGGGGAGTAAATCTACATCAGCACAGAGCAGCTAGAAAAACATGAAAACAAGCAATTCTTTGTAGGGATCAGTTTCAAAGGGACTTAGTCACAGGATGTATTATTATTATGGTTTTAAATACCTAATTTGAGCTTCCTATATTTATAAAACCGGTTCTGTGTTTTCAGTTTGTGATTTGTTTTTATTGAGAAAACCCCCTATACTTATTTACCCCCTCTAAAGAAAAGCATAGATAGTAATGAAAAAAAAAAAAAAAAAAACATTGTGCTCTACTGACATTTATCTATTTATTTTTCATTGTTGTGTGGGAGGCTTCTCTCATATCTGCCTTTTCAAACAAAGTTAGAGATTAAAAAACCAGTAAAAGTTTAGTAATTTTGCCACGAGCAATGTATGATGTGATGACATTTTACCACAATCAGTGACACATGAAATAAATAATAAAAAAAAAACAGAAGGAGAAAAGAGTGTAAGTTGTTGAGTAGTAAGAAACCTCAATGCAGTATTCAGAACCCACCTGTTATTTTTTCTGCAGGAGGCATGACTCATTCTATCTCACTGTTCTGACTTGTTTGAACATAATAGTGACTTCATCTCCCTAATCTGTTCCCACCATACTAGTCTGCACTGCGGAGGCTGGAGGGCTTTCAGGCTGAATACTAACCATGTTATTATTGTATCATTCAGTCCAGTCATCCACCTGATGACAGCATGAGAGATTACAAAACAGCAGCTGAGGTATAACACTCTCAACCTTTTCCCGACTTCCTCTGATCCTTCTTCCTATTCTGCTCCAGTTAAACATGTGCAAACAGAGCAATGTGATGTTGCCTCAATGTTTGTTGTACCAGAAATCTACCAAGTAACCAGTTCGAACTCAACAACTCACACAAGAAAAAAAACTTAAAACGATGAAGAAGAAGAAGATCAGAAGATCATAATTACATCCCCTGCTACCATGTTAGTTTCAGAGTTATCGAAGGAACAAATGTATTTTCCTGCAATTTTAATTGTATTTGTTATTTTTTTTGGAAATACTGCTATTATGAAATGTTTCCTTTTCGATATTAGCTGAATATCGTTATAGTTTTACACAATTTTATAATAGCAGTGGTGGTGGGCCACATTAGAGACGACAACGACCAGGACTACAGAGAGGAGGTGGAGCAGCTGGTGGCCTGGTGCAGAGATAACAACCTGATCCTGAATGTGGAGAAGCTGAAGAAGATCATCTTTGACTTTAGGAAGAACAGGCCTAACCATGCTCCACTGCTCATCGTGCACATCACAGACAACCTCACCTGGAATGTAAACACCACCTCCTCCTATGGAGGATGAGGAGAGCCCACCTGTCCCCGCCCTCCTCGCTACCTTGTACAGAAGCTCCATAGAGAGCGTTCTGACCAGCTGTCTCACTGTGTGGTGTGGAGGCTGCAGCGCCTCAGACTGGAAGAAGGTGAGGAGAGTGGTGAGAACAGCAGAGAAGATCATCGGGGCTCCTCTTCCCTCCATTAAAGACATCATCAATGACCCCTCACACCCCCACCATGGACTGTTCTCCCTGCTGCCCTCTGGGAAGACACTTCACAGCTTTCGATGCAGGTCCAGCAGGGTCTGCCATCAAACTGCTTAACTGTTGAAAAAAACTCAATCATGTCACAGACTCTGCATCACACTGATAACACCAAACCAAAAAATACTGCATATTTGCACCATAGATATTAATGCTCTGAACTTCCATATCAATGCAGTTTTTGCACCATGTTTTTTCTTCCACACTGTTTACATTTGATCACTGCTGCACATTATTAAATGGAAATGTTCATTTACTGTCTGAAAAGCTGTACTTAACTAAATTTTGTTTGGTATACACTCCATCCATCCATCCATCCATCCATCCATCCATCCATCCATCCATCCATCCATCCATCCATCCATCCATCCATCCATCCATCCATCCCAGTAACAACCAAAAACCTTCAGCGGTGAAGATGTAATCTTAGAGCTCCACCAGGTGGCTGAAAATAAATATTACACTCTTATACCTTCCCCCAATAACACTGAGAAGCAGCTGCTGCTGTTCTTGATTAAACTGTAAAGTACAAACCTGCTGAAAAGGAGCAATAATGTTGAGACAGGC
>NW_015150887.1:86630-114726 GCF_000732505.1 Cyprinodon variegatus
ACAGAACAAACAACTATTCACACACACACTCACGCCTAAGGAGAATTTAGAGAAGCCAATTGACCTAACAGTCATCTTTTTGGACTGTGGAAGGAAGCCGGAGTACCCGGAGAGAACCCATGCATGCTCATGCATGCTCAGGGAGAACATGCAAACTCCACGCAGAAATACCCCGGGTCTGGAATCGGACCTTTAACCTCGCTGCAAGGCAGCAGTGCTAAACACTGCGCCACTGAGCAGCCCACTTTTATGCACTGTGTATACAAAAAGTCTAAGTCAATGCAGCTGCTGTTCTTTGTAAGTACCTTGAGATGTAACATAAAAAAAAATTAAAACAGAAACTAAATTTCTTCTAGGAATTTTGAGTCCTTAAACTTCATCCACTGTTTAACATAAATCATTGTTCCTAAACTGCTTCTGACCTCCATTGCTTAAGGGAACCTTGTCAGCCATTGTATTATGAGACAGCGTGTCTGTTCTCGCTTCAAGTGTCAGTTTACAGGCGACCAACAGAAGAACGGAGAAAAGCTGCTTGCTGGGAGAAACAGTTTGTTTTAGGCCTTTGCAACATTGTGTCCTTACAGATGAGTTCTTTCTGCTGAGCAGGCTTTTATTATAATATTGGGAACTTGTCAAACTTGCCACAAAATAATTTTTCTTTTTTGAGTGATCTCAAAGTGATCTTTAAGCTAATGCCACAGCTAAACAACAGAACAAATGGTAGCAGCAGATAAAAGATTTTAAATATGTTTCAGTCAAATGTAAGAAAATACTTGTTTATTATTGTAGAGGACCTTTTTTCCGTTTCCATTTTTGATCAGTTAATAATAAAACAGTGAAGTAAGAATCAACTTTTGCCAAATATTTTACAGAACCCACAAAATAATTTTATAATATAGTAATATTTTCTAACTCGTGGCTCTCATTTGAACTTATTTGCACTGGAAAAACGATCTAGAAATAAGTTAAAATGTTTTAAATTACCGGTATTTACCCTTAATTTGAGTAGGTAAATAAGATAGTTTGCAAATGGAATGAGTATTTTTACTCTTAAAATATGATATTTAGATAACATGCACTTGAAATAAGACAATGCAATTGTGTTTTCCTATTTTAAGTGTAAATTGTCTTGTTCAATTGGCAAGGTGTCTCTTTTACCTCCTCAATCCAAGAACAAAAGCACTTATTTTAAGAAAAAAGGACTTATCTAGATTTCAATTTTTTTCTAGTGTGTCAGTGACTGAACTGCTGTGGTATTGTTGCTTCCTGCTGTTCTTTCTCACCCTTTATAAACTCTGTCATCTATCTGTTCACACTGTTGACACTACAAGCTCATTTACATCCA
Source organism: Cyprinodon variegatus (assembly GCF_000732505.1). NCBI lineage: Eukaryota > Metazoa > Chordata > Actinopteri > Cyprinodontiformes > Cyprinodontidae > Cyprinodon > Cyprinodon variegatus. The sequence goes on from NW_015150887.1 coordinate 87,976, forward strand.
GCTGTGCTCTGGCCTCTTTAACCTTTTACAATATTGTTGGTAACGGCAACGTGCAAAGGGTGATACTGGGTACTAGGTACTAGGTGAAGCAAAGCAAAATAATATCGTGCAGTGCAGACTGTTAATGTCTTTTGACCTTTCCAAATATTAATTTTTGTAAATTGAATTAATATCATTGACATTGAAATTGGCTTTAAGCACCCCCCCCCCCCCCTCTCTTTTTTTTTTTACTCTTTGATGTATGCAAATCAAGCAATGTGCTTCTCTACCTTTTTTCTGACATGTTTGAACTATAAATTTTCACCGGTTGTAAAACTGTAAAAAAAATATATATGTTAAGTTGATTTGGACTCTCTTTGATTAACTGATTTTGTACTCCTGTATCTATGAATATATGTTATGTTTATATATGTTGATCCCAATATAAATACGTTATTTATGCCTTTTGATAATAGATACAAGTTAGCTGTAGTGCTAATTCTGGCATATTTATATTGATGCTTTGAGTTGACATGTTGATAAATGTGCATTGTCCTTATTCAAATAAATAAATAAACAGATAAATAAAAATAAAATGTATGTAAATCGAAAAATGTATACCTGCATTTATTTTTCTAAATGTTAGATTTATATCTGAATATATATCTTCACTCTAAATCTCAAATCTCTTGGTATCACCAAATGTAGACTTTGGTCCAAGATCAATAAGCTTAATATCAAAGAAAAGAAAGAGAAATAGATGAAGATAAATTAAGTACAGCTCGACTCATTTAATTTCAGCTCGACTTCATTTAATAATTATCCTTTTTTTCCAGACTCACTGCTCAGAGGAGTATTGAGGATGCTGAAGAGGTGGAACGGGAACGTCGCCGAAAAGCTCGAGAATCTTTACGCCGAAGGAACAGCGGCTCAACACCCGAAGACTCATCTCCAGAGAATGAGGCACCAGAGGAGAGGAACATGTGAGTACGCATAAGGACTGTCCTCATCTTCAGCTTTTTAATGAAACTAGAAATGGGTTTTTCTTCAATTTTGCTGGATAAATAAGACTTGATTGCAGACTTTCCAGACTTCCTTACTTACTTTATGTCCTTGTTGTAGGGTTTTTTTTTTTACACATTAGAAATAATCAGTTAATTAATTATTAAAATACAACTTTAAAATATTATTATGATCTAGTCTTGACCAAAAAATAAATAAATGTATCATTAAGTACAAAATTCCAACATGCACTGAAATGAATTCCTTTCCTGTTTGCTTTGCACATAAATGTTTGATGCCTTTACAGCTGGATTACTCTAGACCTGATCTGAGTTTTCTGTTTGAGTAAAAGAATTTTGATGGCAGTTGGTTTGGTGTTCAAACTATTATTGTGACCTTAACAATAAATACAAATTATCTTATTACTATTGTAGTAATTGTCAAACTTGTCTTGTAACAACATATCCCACTATACATAACAATAAGGAACATAACCATAAGTTTCTCCCGATGCTTTCCTTTCAAAAGAAGTTCTTTACCTGCAGTTATGAAGTCTATATTTCATCACTATCATAATTCCGAGGTGCTTGGGTCTTGATTTTATTTACCGTAAACATTCCTACTACCTGTTTCTAATTTTCCTATTTAGGTCTTGTTTTCTTGCATTTTAGCTTTTTATTATTTATTTTTCCAATAATTTCCCTTCTTTGTTTTTACACTTTTTAGTGCTTAATACTGTTAATCCTCTGCTGGGAGACAAGGTTGAATCAAAGCAGACATCTGTGACATTATTTTGCATTGACCCATGTTAGCTTATTTGCCTTCTTTCACTGATGACATAAGGACAGAAAACATCACTGAGAGAAGCAGGAAACGATTTCCCTTCAAATCCCCATCCTGTGATGATCTGATGTTGAACCCAAGGCTGTTTTGTCATTACAAAGCATGCAGAGAATGTCTCCAAGGTAAAGGATCACCATGCCTCAGTCTGTGGTGTGGAAGCAGACTTGTAATTAAGGCCTTTAAATTATTGCTTTCCACTCTAACACCTCGTCCATCTCATCTGTGTCTCAGCTAGTCTGAGGCTGTGATTCAACATTAAGTCACTTCCAGAACTTTTGACTAGATGCAGCAGCGCTCCCTTTCAAATAAACATTTTAGGGAAGTTAAAGGATTTAGTAGTTTTGTAGCAGTTTATCACTCAGATCTTTTTTCTAGTGCATTACCTGGAATGCCCTCTGATGCAGAAGATCTTTTCCTTCCTAAACAATCACCTCAAGGACTGCTTTGTAAGCGGTTTTCCAGACACTAAAATAGAATCTCTAGTGTTTGTTTAGGGTTGTTATCTTAACCATGATCAGGCAGTGAGTTGGGGTTCCAATGGGTGATCAAGAGTTCTAATCATTTGTGGAATGCTGAGTGAATTCCTTCTGCCATCTCCCAGAGACACATAACACTGTTAACAGCACGCTGGGGGGAAACTCAAAGAGACAAGTCTGATTAAAAGTGGAAATCATACACAGTACAAAAAAAAGAGAGGAAACTTAAATAGCCATTTATTCATTTTAATCTAAACTATTTTACAGAAATGCATTTAAAAGATAACTTACTCTGATTTAATGGGTACAAAACTCTGCACCAAATGTTGAATTGGAGCAGGTCGGAAAGTTCTCAGAAGCTAACATTAAAAACTTTTAGTCATTATAACATCATTCTGACATATCTGGGGAAATACTTATTTAATTTATTTTGATCTAGATTTTAACTGTAAACAGCTTCAGTAAGAAACTGGAGGTCTGTGTACCATTATTCTCCATCTGGGTCAGCATATCCCAGCAGCAGCAGCTTCTTCAGCCAACTCTCCCCTCTTCTTCCTCCTCATCTTTATCATTTCTACATTCTTATCAATTTGAGCATGCTCTGGTTTAAATTGAAAAGGTTAAATGTTACTCATTGTTGTTTTGGCTTGGCAGAGCTAGCGCAACAAGACCAAGCATATGCAGTTTACCCAGAATGCCTTGCAGCAAAAAGAACGTGGTGGAGATCTGTGGGACAATACTTTTTAAAAATGTATTACAACTAAACAGCTGACAGTATTTTAATTACGCTATATTTTCATGGAATTGTTTTTTTTTTTCACAAATAAAGGTAATTGCTACAACCAACCGTGGATATTTTTAAAAGAAAACTTTTGATGTTTGTTTACCTACTAAAAATATGTTTTTTTTACCATTAATTTGCTCAATATTGATCATACCATACAACTAATTCACACAGAAACACCAAACACAGAGTAAATCTTCTTTAATTGTTTAATCAATAAAGTCAGGCCTCCATAATCGGTTCCTCGAAATGTAATCATCCTGCACCTTTGAAACCCAATCCGTCAATGAAAGGGAACTCTGCAGAAAACTAACTCACTTCCTGACTATACTGTAGATGTCTCTCAGATGTTCTAGCAGCCAAAAGGAGACATTTACAACAAGCTTTGCTTGGTGAATTAAACACAATTAAATAGTCATCATTTATGGCTGCGATTTAAGTTTATAAATACTTATTTGAAAGGTACATGATAATAAGTATGTCACCCAAATACTACAGTTAAAACAGTCTTGTCTCTATCTTCAGATATGAATTAAAACCCAGCGGTTTTCCATCTCTTGAGGAAGATGAGGGCTTTAGTGACTGGACTCAGCGCAAAGAGAAACAAAGACTGCAGCATCTTCAGGAGCTGAGCCTCAACGGCAAAGAGGAGGAAGCTGACGAAAATGTCTTTATAAAGAATAATGTAGTCAAAAAGCCTCCAGAGCCTTCCGTGCCTTACAACCGATTCCAAAGACGTGAGCAGGAGGAAAGTGACATCATCAGAGCAAAGGTGGAGAGCAAGAAAGAACAAGAGGAAGAGGCCAGGAGAAGGAAAGAGAAGGAAGTTTTTCCAAGAACAGTAAAGGAGATTCAAAGGCCAAATACAGAGGTAAGGCTTTTTTTAAATATAAAATACAGCAGCATTTTATACATTCATTTCAATTTAGATCCTGTTGATACATCCCCTTTAATAACAACAATGATGTCACCAGATTGACTCACAAAGGGGTAAAAAGAAAGCAATTCACAAAACATTAATCAAAAAATTAAAACGGACAATAAAGGGAGATTTCCGTGATAAAGTGTGAAAAATCATGCCCTAACAGAAGTAATAGAACTAAGATTAAATTAAAAACCAATGTTGAAAAGAATCCTGTAAAGTATGGGTTGTATGAATGCCGGGGTTTTTTATTCCAGAAACTAGGGAGTGACTGTAAAAGCCCTGTCTATCCCTGCAGTGCTTTAATTAGGCCTTCCACTTTACCAAGAGCATTTGGACAGACCTTCTCATTGCTACATTTTAGTCAGTTTGGGAGATCGGCTAAATAACTGAGTGCAAACCATGTTAATATCCTAAATCCTCCAGTGCCTGCTACAAGACATCCAGCAGAGTTCTTAATGAACTGCAGGTGAAGGAGAGACAATTGGTAACATTGATTTGTGGAGCTCATTAGATTTATTTATTTTTGTTGTTTTTTAGTTGATTTTTGGCAACAACAGCAAAATAAAATCACAGAAAAGAGATTTTTTTCATTAACAGCTGAAGATGCTAAATAAAATGGCAGCAAAAGAAAGTGGCAAAGTGAGGAAAATGGGTCAGTATATAGCTGCCTAAACCTTTCTTAGTACAGCTACAGACGGAGATAAGGGTTGCAAAATGTCAAATATCATCATGATGATGATATTTGACATTTTGCTACCTTTAACTCTTGAAGAAATATTGTCTTAGATTCTAAAACACAATTTTTGGAAGAGTTAAATTATTAAAAACATTGATTCTCAATACTTGCTTAAGTACCCCAAATGAGCACCATGATCTGAAGGTCGACATCCATTCTCTCATGAGATCACAAAACCATCACCAGTTCTACATTTTCTTCAATTTTATATAATATGCAGTTCATAAAGCATTTTACATTTTTTAAGTTCATAAAAATGTATTACAGCACAGGCAAGTGGGCTTAAAGCTCTTTTTTTTTCTTTCCAAATCCTAAGATTTATGACATTTCTAGTTTAGCAAAGAAAATTAGGATGCATAGTCAGACATTACGTGTCTTTAGGCAAATTACTTTTCTTCCCTCTTTGCATCCATGAGTTATCTCCAAGTACTCTGGCTTTGTCCAACAGTTGAAAACCTGTCTGCTAGATTGTTTGCTGTCTCTAAATTGATCATTGTAAGGGTTTTTGTGCATGTTTGTTTGACCTTCATGTCTCATTGTTACCCTGTGATGAATTGGAAACCTGTCCAGAGGCACCAGTTGCCCATCATCCCTTAAAGTTAAGTGGGCATCAACAATGAATAACTTGTTGGATGGATTATTTCCAGAAAATTCAACTCATTCGAGTTATATCATTCAGAAACATAAAGAGAAGTGGAAAATAAAATGGACAATGTAAATTCATTCATCTTCATATTAATATACTGAAGAATGTTAAGCAGACAACATTTCCTTAATCATACTCCCATGAAAGAAAATCTATTTTTTGGCAAACAGGCAGTGGAAAAGAAAGAAGCTAGAGTGTCCTACACATCGAAGGTTTTCCTTTGCCAAGAACCAAAACACAGGAGCCCCAGGAGTGTCACTACCAGTAAGGAAGTTACATCATCTGAGAATCAAATGAACAGATCCAGCAGGTGAGTGGTGTGAATTAGAAAATAATCTAAACAAATTCCAGTTTATCTATCCAGCATCTGAAAGAAACAGATGTTTCCTTTTCAAGCATGAGCAAAGCAGAACAATCTGCTAATATCATCACTCTGTTCATCTACTGATTAATTTTGTATTTACGTCAAAAATCAGTAAAAATGTAAGACTATTTTATTAATACAAATGTCATATTCAGGAAATAAATGCAAGGGTTTATAAAAAAGTCCCATGTGGTGTTTCATTGTCCAGAACCTAAATCAAGGTAATCTTTTCCTGTATGCAGAAAAACTGCAGAGTCAGAGGAAGCAAAGCCCTTCCTGGAAGCTGAGCAGCGACTGGAGAAAATCCGTCAGAGCTTGCAAGAAAAGGAAAGTCAGGAGCTGGAGCAAATAAGACACAGACAGATAGAGGCCGAGCAGGAGCTGGAGGAGCTGAAGAAGAGGAGGGAGGAGAGGCGCAGAGCTCGTGCAGAGGAGGAGCGCAAAAGGGAGGAAGAGGAGAGGCAACAGCTGGCTCTAGAGGAGGTGCTCATCCTTTTTCTCCAAAAGCAAAACTTTTTGAACTAAGGACTAGTTTACACAGATGATATGTAGGTACACTCAAAGGCTGTCATATGAGAGAATAGAACTATAGAATAGAACAGCATAGAATAGATTACAATAAAATAGAACAGGATTGTAAAGAATAGAACAGATAGAATAAAATAGAAAAGATAAAATAGAATAGAACAGAACAGAATAGAATAGAATATAATATAATAGAATAGAGCAGAACAGAATAGAATTGAATAGAACCGAACAGAACAGAATATAATAGAATACGTTATTGTACAGCAATGGGGAAAACTCTAATGTATGAGAGACAAAAAGAAAAATAGAAGCAACAATATACTAGTAGAATTTTCCAAAAATAAATAAAGTAATTACAAAAAGGACATGCACATATTAAACTGAATAAATGTGCAACATAGTGAGGCAACTGGTGAGCCATACAATTTGCATATCTAACCATAGTTGAGAAAAGAACAATCATTTACAAAAAAAAAAAAAAAGAAAAAAGTGTACAAATCATGGCATGGGTGCAAAAACACCTAGAAGGCTTCTTTATAACATTGATGGTTAGAAAGATCAAACAGCTACAGTAAGGAAAGATCTGTGATAAACCTTGTTTGCATGTTTAGGTTGCAGAATCATTCACTGAATTCATTTTCTAAAAGGGAAGATATTTTTTTCTGCAGCCCTTCTGTGTCCCACTGCCTTCACTGACTCAGTGGGACATCCTTGAACAAAGGTGGACTTTATTATGAGTTTTTCTTTCATGGTGAATAGCTGCTGGAGCAGCAGTGTTATGCCTCCAGCCCTGTTTATTATTCAGGTGGATATCAAGGTATTTATCAAAGGAGGGTCGAGTAACCCAGAAATTGATTACATATTGGTACTCAAGTAAAAGTAAAAAGTGGCAGATCAAGAAATCATTAGATAAGAGTAAATCGGCACAAGAAAAAAGAACACACATACATGAACATAAACAAAAATAACAGAGATAAGAGTTCTTCATTTTTTAAATATGCATTGAGATAGTTAACTTCAGTTTGCTGTTAGTTTTTTAAGGTCTGAAATGATCCATTTGGAATTTGTAGGCCTTCTGTACCAAACTGTTAGTAACTGTTAGTAATCAGGAACACTGCTTGATTTAAAATAACCCTTTTCGCACTACTACAACCTGCTATTTTGTCTTTTACACAACAAATTAAAATGATCTTTATGGTCCACTCGGAAATGACTTTTTTTCAGGAAGGTTATTTGCCCTTTTGGACATAAATAAAGATTGTTCTGATTCAGCGTAAACATGTTGATGCTCCTTTTTATTAATGTTTTAATAAACCAACTTAAACAGGTTTTTATTCTTTACGGAACAAACATGATAAGGGAAGTTTAAAGAGACAGAAAAAAAAAAATTGACATGATTTAAAATTTTTAGTTTAACATCATGGGAAATGTGAGTTTGGAGAAGAGTGATCATGATGGAATTTTATCATATACTATACTTTATAGTATAATAAAGTGTTTTTGGCCTTCTATGCAGGAGGAAAGAAGAAAGATGAAGGAAGATATGGATAAGAGGAGAATGGAGGCAGCAGAAAGGATGAAGACTCTGAGTACATCCAGCACAGATGGAGAGGAAGTGTTTAGTCCCATTACTCCCAAAGTTTCAACACCAAAGGTATCTAAAAAAAAAGCACGCAGTATATCCCGACAACTCCCGATAGATTACATTCAGCATTTGTCTAAACAGCCTGCCAGGGTTATGTGGTTGCTGAATCATGCAACATTTCAATAGCTATAAACATTTAAAGACTTTTCTTTTCAATCTGTAATCAAGATACAGCTGCAAAAGCAAAATCTCATAAAAGATAATATCTAACGTATCATCCTGGTTTTCAGACTGTTTGTTCAATTAGAAATTGCAAATATATCTGAAAACTGTGAAAAACATTTTGGACAAAGTTATCTTTTCTCAGGGATAAAAGAAAACAAAAGCTGAAATGATGCAACTGGATAAGCCATTGATAATAATATATTTTGAATTCTTTGTTATTTCTGTTAAATTTCTTAGATAATTATTCAGAATAATGTTTGAGATACACTAAGCTAACTTTTTGTAAAATAAAAGACAAAAATACAGAAGCGTTTTATCCAATATCACAGTTAATCAAATATTAACAACAAATCCATAGAGAAACTTCATACCACATTCTTATTTAATGTTTAACAGACTTTTATGAGATACATTTGAATGAAGAATTTCCAAGCTAACCTGGAACTGTATATATTTTCCACAGCTGACGGTTTCAGTCATGTTGCTGTTGTAAGTTTGCATGTGTGTTTGTGTGACTTTAGCATGACCTGGCTGCACCTTAACACCTCTTGATGTTGTCTTTGTCAACAGTAAGGTTCTATGAACAGATGTGTATAACATGCTGCATGTGTGTGTCGCACATTTTCCCACCGAGTTTTTGGATAAAAAGAAAACACAGATGTCACAGGAGAGAGAATGGACTCACTGACAAATGGGTGGAAACTTTCAGGTTCATTTGCACAAACCTTTAGGGTTTTATGGTATACAATGGAAATACCATATATCTTGGAAGGTGTAAATGTATGGAGTGAATTTTGTTTCAACTTTGTTGGAGGCAATTAATATATTTTCTAAATGGATATTTAAAAACACTGCAATCTGAAGCATTCCAAGACTTCTTAATTAAAAAAAAATGGTTTTGGAGATAACTTTTCTGTTTTCTCAGATTTTCTTTTTCAAATGATTTGTATTCTTTTATTACTTATCCTTTCTTTTTTTCCTGACTAAGTTTTACAAATAACATTCTTTTCAAATTGCATTTTTCGGATCACATTCTCTTTCTTTCGAAGGTCCAAAATTGCTCTGGATGGGGAAGAATATCTACTGAAAATAAGATAATTTCACATCATAATACAACTTTTTCATTAAATCAGATGATATGATGCATTTTAGTGCTTTAAATTTAGTGAAAATATGATGAAGTAATGGGGGTCTTACTCGAGTATAGTTTTCAGACAGTCAGCCCTCCTCTGGGTGGACTTAAAAAAAATCATGTCAAAAAACTGAAAAGCAAAAAATACCCCCGAAAAACAGATTAACAATAGTCCTACAAAAAGGCTACCACAATAAATGAAAAGGACTGTTGAAAAAATAAAAGGAAATAAACAATAAGTAAAAAAAAAATACTTTTTAGAATATAGAAGAATTTTCGTTATTTAATTGTTTTTAATCTTTTGTGAATTTTGAATTACAAAACATGTTTTGTGTTTGCAATAATGGAACAATATTCACTCCATAAGAGCGCGTAGAACTGTAAATGTTAGGAAAAACCTTCTTAGTTTCTAAGTCAGTTGATCCAGATTCAGAAGGTAATCACATTGCTCCGGTGTGGAAATACTAAAGAGAACCTTATGCATCAGACAGCAAAGATTTATTCTGAAATATTTCCAATTGGAATAGTTGATTAGCATTATCTAAGTGAGAAAGACATAAAAGTTGGTAGAATTGCATTTAACTGAAAGGATGGACATATAATGACAAGAATTAATTTTTTTTTTTTTTTTTTTTAGAGATTTCCAATATATAAGTGCATCAGCTTGTGTATTTTTGTTTTAACACAAAATGGATGCTGAGGAGATTTTTGCCACACCCTCTGAAATTTGCCAATATTTTCTTAGTCTTTTATTTGCTTTTTCCCTTTATGTTCAACACTGTCAGGTTTAGGCCTTCAAGAAGCTAAATTATTTGCCAGGAGAAATGGAACAACACTCAAATTACAGTAGGGCTTTGCAGTGCTTTTTCTGCTAAAGCCTAAATGTTTCTTGCTGGATGATAAAGCAATATGTTAACAGTCAATTATTTTAAAAATGTAACACTACATTTAAATTTGGTTTTGTTTTATTCAGCCAAACAACATGGGAGGGTTTTTGCAAAGTTGTTTGAGCCCTCAGTTGCTCACTGGTCTGTTTGAGATCAACCAAGCTTCAACTAAGTAAATGGAGCCACTACTTTCCAGTATTTATTAGTGTTTCTGTTGCCTTATATTTATCGTAACAGACTCACCATAAACTGATCTTCTACACTGGTATGAGGTGGATGATATAGCCCACTAATCCTTTCACTGTTTGCTTCATCGCTTTAATGATGTAAAAAAAAGGATTTATATTAACTGCAAGCTTTTTCGAAAACTGTTTACTCCAGGAAAGGATATTTTTACTCATTACCTCAACTAAACTTTAGCAAAGTCCATCAGGCACAAAAAAAAAAAAATAAAAAATTGGACTTAAAAACAGCATGTATGATGCAAACCTTTTTACAATCTATAATGTTTGTGCTTGAATTGCTTCAGTGACCTAAAGTGTAATTACTATGTAACTGCTGTTAATATAATGATCTTATATTGGGGGATGGCATTTTGAGTATAGGAGTATACTCAAAATGTCTTGTCAACTAGCTGATATACTTTTTCATGCACAAATCTAAGTCAGAGAACTTTTTATAAAGCTAATTTTTTAAAACCCTTCTTTTTTAGATTGCAGAGAGAACCAATTCCCTGAACCGTTCACTAAAGAAAAGGTAACCATGTTTAGATATTTTTATTTTGAGAATTTTCCTTTCAACTCAAGTTGTTCATAGCTTTAAAGGCAGAGGAATAAAAAAAATTCTGCCTAAGGGTCATTTGCGGCCCTTATTTTATGTAGTCCAGAGACACAACTAAAGAATGGTACAGAATTAGCAAGAGCGCTCAGACCGCTTTGTAAAATAGATGTCTTAGACAATTTCTGGGATTTAAGTTCACTTTTACCAAAAATAAACTAGTGAAAACATTAATTCATTTATTTACTGTTTTGGTTTTAACTGTGATTGACTCATTGAAGCTTTTGCATTTAGTGACCTCTAAGTTGTACTTTTTTAATTTTTTGACTGTTAATCTAACCTGAGTTGCATTAATCTTTTTTTCTTTAAATGTGTGATTAAGAAATTCGTAAAATTGTAACTTAAAAACTATATTCTTATATAAAACCATCTAACGCTAAAGTATTTCTTTTATCAAATAGTCATCTTCATTTTGTTGCTGAGAGAGGAGTGAAAATATGAGAAAATATCTGTATTACAAAAATATAAATATTTCTTGATAAAGAATATTTCAATATTTCTTTAAAAGCAGCTTTTCTACAGCTGCTTTCAAGCATGTTTTCTTCAATTCCATAGTTTTCTGTAGGAATGCTAGCAGCCCTAGTCTACAAAAGGAGTAAGTTGGAAGAAAATTATTAATCAGTCTAAATCACCCTTAACTTGGGTAGGAAAAAAAGGATTTTTCTATCAAATTTGCCTAGAGATGAATGACTGTTTCAACAACCCTATGTCCAAATTGCTTTAAAGCAATTTGATGGTTAACCCTAGTTTTCTGAACTTAAGACATACATGGCAACGCAAAGAAGAGGGTCAAGGGAGACCTCCACACATTACTCAGTTTATCATACTCCCAAGTTGTGATTCATCGCTCTTCTTAACTCTGTTCAGATGTCAGGGACTGTGTTTTCTCTGGTTTCAGATGAGGAATGGCGGCTCCAGCCAGTCTCCTCCAGGAAGTTATCAGCTCTAAGGAACTCTCAGGGAAAGCCATGCCTCTGTGAGGATTTATAGGTTCATATAAATAACACCTAGTTTGACTTGGTGTTGGTATTTAGGAAATCAGCCTCACACTTGATATTTTCTAAAGACAGAATATAGAATCATTTATTAGCATCTGTAATCGAATCCTGTCCTTTAAAAAAAGACGGAAATGTTATCAAGAAAATTTAGCTACAGAAAGAGATGCCATGAAAAGTAATAAAAACAGAACATCTGCTTTGGTTAATTTTAAGTTACCGTATCAACGAGGTAGATGCAGTTAACAATCATTTATTCAGCGATATATGCTATGCAGCAATGTATGCTATGCAGCATTGCTCTAAGCTGCTTCTATGAGACACTGTAGGGAGTTAATGCAGGATGGGCACCGTACCACACCATGATCAACAGACAGCTTTTACAGTATGTATCTTATCACGGGTATCCAACGAAAAATTACACAGCTTAAGGAAAACAAATGTGTCTTATTTTATTAGCAACCTGTAACTTTCAGTTTAACTGATTTCAGTACCATGTTGTGCTTAATTTAGTAACAGCTTCAAGAAGACTCAGCCTCTTCTCCTTCTGACGAAAATTGATGACAAGCTGGAGCAATACACTCACGCTGTGGAGGTTAGCATCCCACACAGACACACATGTTTAAAGCACCCAAAGTCAGATTTTTACTATCCAGTAGAATCATTAATAATTTATATTATTAATGAATCTATTCTAACATTTCTAATAATTTGGATCTTATTGTAGGCTGCTCAGTGGTGCAGTGGGTACCACTGCAGTCTTGCAGCAAGAAGGTTCTGGGATTGTTTGCCGGAACTGCACAGAGTTTGCTTGTTCTCCCTGAGCCTGCATAGGTTCTCTCCGGGTACCCCGGCTTCCTCCCATGTTAATTGGCTTCTCTAAATTCTCCTTAGGCGTGAGTGTGTGCATGAAAGGTTGTTTGTCCTGTTTGTCTCTATGTTGCCTTGCTATGGATTGGCGACTTGCCAGGGTGTACCCTGCCTCTCGCTTGCAGACAGCTGGAGATAGGCACTAGCACCCCTCATGACCCCAGCTCGGATAAGCGTGATGGAAAATGGGTGGATGGATGGATGAATCTCATTGTTACACTGACTCTATGACTTATATACAGATTGTGGTTCTTTTCATCAATCAAGCCTTTTCATGATTATCTAAAACATGCTACAGAAGAATTAAAGGGTCAAAGTATTACTAAAACAGCTTTATCTTTTAAAAGAACTCCCTAGAGTCCCGTGCAACGAAGTCATCGCTTACTGATCTACCCAGCTCCCCAGAGGTTGTTGCCACCAAAAAGAATCTGTATGAGGCTGGAGAGGCCTGGAATACAAAAAAGGGGGTCCCATCCAAGGTAACAAAATACCCAAATTGTTGCTGACAAATAGTTAAAGATATATCATGTTTACTTGTGGCAGGAGCAAAGCTACAGTAGTTTTCTCTAGAGTCTCAATGTGAATGAATTTTGCAACTGTTATAACTCTGAACGAACTTTCATTGTAACACTTTCTGTTTCATCTTATTAAAGAGACGTCAAACCATAAGATAACAAAAATATGTAACAACTCTGACTTTTAAACACGTTTTAAAACCTTGTTTTACATGCCTACATAGTGTTTTATGCAGTTTGAGGAAATTTTGATTATATGAACTTAATATGGCACCTTATAAATTTAATTAAATTTTTCCATATAGAGCAAAATTCACAGCACATGTCATCTCTAGGGAATTTCCAGAGTCAATTCAAGCAAACTATATATGCAGTATGGTTAGAAATTTTTTTTGTCTAAAGCCTGGTGCTTGACCAAATGAAAGGACAAATTTATTTAAGCAACTACGGTCCTCCATGTAGCGACCATGCAGCCTGATTTTGTGAACCATGCACCTAAGGAAACATGCAGACACATTATGATCACGTAAAGGCATCCTATGAATGGCCTATATTGTGAAAAACTCTTTAAAGAAATTGCTATCACTCTTAGATGACACAAAAAGGCTTAGAACATATTGGAAACCACAGATCATTTGCAATAAACACTACTATGTTTTCTACTTCTTGTTGGGAAACGTACTGTCCAATTTTAAATCCACAAAAATTATTGCTTTAGTGATAACAGATTGACTAAGGAAGCAGATTGGCCTTGTGTTATTTTACACAATAAATTAAAAAAGGCCCTTGTGAAATATTTTCTGCTATCTGTTGACAGCCAGTAATCTTACCGTTATGTTTGTTTAGATGATTAGTGCCTTTTGCTTACTGTGGAAACATTTATATTATCATTTAGCTTTTATTAAATTAGGCACTTTAGGTTTGCTGAAAAACATTAAATATACTCAGTTTAAATTATAAGTTAGGCTGTTCTGTCCTAGCAAAGTTTATATTCGGTTAGCAGAATATTGGTCTGCAAAGTTTTTTGTTAGATGTGCTCTTTACTGCACATTACTGGAGAATATACAAAACGGGTATTTATCTTCCATTGATCATCACAGTGTTAAACCTAAACCAGATAAAATGAAGGATACAAACACATTTTTAACTAGAAAATCACTCAGACAGTGCAAATTTCCTTGCAATCCTTTCATAAGTTTACAAATAAGGCACACTGTGTGTCTGAAGCCTCTGGTGTTTGTTCTGCTCTCACCTTCTTCATTTACTCTGCACTCTGCTTTCTTCTTTGATCAGCAAATCAAGACTTCAAGCAAGGCATGGCTCACCTTTTCTCTGTGTATATTACAGACTTTTTTGAGCTGTCAAAAGACACTGCTGCTGCTTTCTGGTTTAGGGGGAACTGCTTGTTATATAATAATATAGATAATATCAAAGAATGCTTTAAAAATACACTGTGATTATGATGTGGATCATCACCAACATTTAATGTATTGTACTTTACCTTGCACTAAGGTGCACCTGGACAGACAAACAAAGAAATAAACACAAAGTTGACTAGAAATTAACCTCCTCAGTGGAGGCAATAACTTGTATTTATTTGCATTGGTACCTGAACACTAGTATAGCAATTAAATCAAACTCCATGTAATCAAAATTAATAACTTTCATCCACTTTCTTAAACAGGATACTGGCAGTCTGAAGGTGGGAGTGGCCAACCTCATCACACATTGGGTGAAAGGCCCCTCAGAAACCAGTAGTAAACAGCCATCATTTAGACCAGCTGTAAGTTCATCTTTTAAGATGATCTTTGTTTTTGTTGTTGTTATTCTTCTCATGTGTAAAAAGTGGTTGTCTAGAGGTTAGAGTAAGGCACCTAAAAAATCCCTGGTTCAAATCTCACAGACTGCCACTCTGGTTCCCTAACTCTGGTTTTTTTTTTTGAAGATCCTTAGCTGCATAGCTGCAATCTGTTGCTCCCTTATGCATAAGTTAAAATCAGTGTAAAAATTTAATTGCATATGGTTTGTCCCCTGTTAAGCAAAATAAGCTGGTAGAAGCAACCTCAGGTGGACCAGCTTTAGCTACAGTATCAATACCTTCTCCCTAAAGCTGTCAATTTCTACAATAACTCTTGTTTTAGATATTAGTACATGTTGGAGGAAGGATTATCTGTAGTGGGATTTCTCGCAGCAAGACTGGAGAAGCCTTTGACTGAAGTGGTCCAGAGGTTCCAGTGAAGACCCTTAAACAGAGCCTGCCTTCTTTATCGGCTTGTTGAGCTTGTTTGAGTTATTTGCTCTGATGATGTTACCCCAAAAGATAATGACAGAAGAAATAATACTCTGGATAACAAACTTATAGAAGCAAACACTATAAACAATGAAGGACTGAAGCTTCTCTAAGCAGAATAGTCTGTCACTTCTTGTAGATTACTTCACTGTTGCCTCACAAGTTAAATCTGTTGGCTAAGTGAATACCAAGGCATATGTACTCATCCTCCACCTCTTCTCTAAATATTGTAATAGGATTAGACTTATTCTGGTTTCTTTATGATCCAGCCTATGAAGGCCTGGCCAGAGCAGCTTCTAGGGGACTTTCCTAACCTTCCAGTGATGTACTGTAGAAGACCTCCTGCCTTGCTCTTACACCAAATAACACTCAACTGCAGTCCTCAGTGACTATAGACTTGTTGCCAATACTTCCCACAGTATAGTCCCATTTACACTACCCTTTTAAAACCTTGCCAAGAACAGTCCGGGCACGGCTTAAGTTGAGGCCTTCATAATTGCCAGGTTCAAAGACTATCTCACAAACAAGTTTGTAAGACTAAACGGTCAAGTGTCTAATCAGGTAACCATAAGCACAGGGGCCCCACAGGTGGTGGTGCTGCCACATCTTTACATCTCTGACTTCCAGCAGAAGACAGACTCAAGGCTACAAAAGGGACAGAGAGCACTGTACTTCTTCAGGAATCTTAGATTTTTGGGTTTTTGAATACTGTTTAAGTCTGTTGTGAAGATAATCTCTTCTTTGCCTGGCCAGCCAGACTTAATTGCAGTGTGCACAAGGGATATCATTCTGTATGTTAGTCTGGCTTGCCAGCTTCTGTTAAAGTAGCAACATCACAGCATATAAATAATAACATAAATAGCTGATCAAGAATAATTTGTTCTGGAAACTCATCTGAAACCTCTGTAAATGGTTTTAAATAGAAACATTGTTCATGAAACAAGAAGAACATTATGGACAACCCCTATGTAACCTCTTCATCAGACAGATTTAAATGCTTCTATTAATAAGAAAGACTAATGGAGATCCATCAAACAAATGAAATATACAACAACTGTTTGAAAAAAACCTGTAAGAGATACCAGGCATTTATTGTCCCTTTAGTATCAATAAAGTGTTTTGAA
Source organism: Cyprinodon variegatus (assembly GCF_000732505.1). Taxonomy (NCBI): domain Eukaryota; kingdom Metazoa; phylum Chordata; class Actinopteri; order Cyprinodontiformes; family Cyprinodontidae; genus Cyprinodon; species Cyprinodon variegatus. The sequence continues at coordinate 104,719 of NW_015150887.1, forward strand.
ATTAAATTGAACAAAATTTGATTGAATTCAATTTTATTTAACTACCTCATAAAGGATTAAAGTCAGGCATGAAAATAATTTGATGTCATTGGATTTGAATTTGATTATATTATTGGATTGGATTGAATTAATTGAGGTGAATCAAATTACTTTTCATATCACTTTCATATCACTTCATATGAAGGTAGCTGACTCTGTGTAAATTAATTAAATTAAATATGATGTAATGACTGCCACTCCTCAAAGGGCCAGTGTCTCTTGTCAGTACTGAAATTACTTTATTTTGCTGTTCTTGATGGCTTTCCAGGATGTAAAGTCTGGAGATGTTCTCCAGAAGAAGCACCTGTGGGAAGTACTTGGAGACCCATCACGGAAGACCGAACAAAAGCCAAAGGTTTGCATAAACTGTTTTTACAAAATATTAAAAGGGGCAGTTGAGTTTCATGTTTAGCTGTTATTCGCTCAATGTCAGATCATACAGTTTTGGTATATTGATACACCTAAATACCCTCTTAATCCAACGGCATTGTGTTTTCTGTAACTTTATGGGGTTTAGGGTGTATCTAAGTATCCTCTTCCTTTTTTAGCAAATACTAAATAGAAGTAAGTTGTGTGTGTGATTTTTGTAGATGTGGGCATTACTGAAGTAGTTTTCTAAGATATTAAAGGTAGGATAACACCTTGCACTGCCAGATAGGTTTACTTTCTTTTTTAACAGTAAATGGAAAGCATGGTTTACAACTCCTTAAAGGTATTGCAGAAGATTATTGCAAATTTTTCAAACCACCCACTCTGTTTAAAGAAAAAAAAAAGCACCTCCACAACCCCATACCTGCTCTCGAGAGGGAGCATCCGTTTAGCATGCACGAGCCAATTTTTCCTTTTCACTCTTTGTTTAAAAGTTGCTGTTCTCATAGTTCATACAAGCTTACTGTGCCCGAACTTCTGCCCTAAATCCCCCAATAACTACAGTATATAGAGCAGAGACTATATAGTGGACTTTATAGGGAACTGAGTTAACTCAATGTTTGGCTAGATGACCACTGCTCCTAATAAGGCATACAAACATATAACCAGAATGATTCAAAATTAGGAAGACCACTTATTTAGATGACCCACCTGGAAAAAAAAGATCATCCTCTATACCTTTAAGGAAAGAAGGAATCAGCTGCAGGTGTGTGAATGATACAATAAAAAAAACTGCACTCTGAGGGTCTTCTTCATTAATTTAATGTGGGCAAGAGAACGCATTTTGAGCTTATAACTTCTAAACAACAAAACACCTGGCATTCTAAATGGGAAGAAGAAGAAGTGCTGATATTTGATAAAGCGTGGGGTAACATTTGTAAATCACAAAAGAGAACAACTTATTTACACAGCTGGAATGAATAGGATAGGAAATTATTATGAGATTCTTTATCACCCCGGTTAAAAAGAGACACCAAGGCATTGGTACAGGTTGTTTGAGGTTATGTGCCTTAGTTAATGCCAGACGCTGAGACATATTCTGGGGCTTTCCAAAATTTAAACTTTTGTGGCATGAAATTTAAAAAAATCTTTGGAAAATATCGTCAAAAATAATTGTTCCATTTGACTTGTGAATACTATATCAAGGACCTATAGTACAGAGTTGTCAAACTGCTGGAGACAAACATTTAATGAGGATCCTACTTATGGAAGAAAGGAGGTCCTGACCAAAAAGGGGTAACAATCAGATATTCCAACTCTAAATGATTGGTATAGAAAAGAGTAACATTATCAATAAAGATGCAATCAGAAAATTCTGAGATGGTGTGAATAATTGATAAAGTATATATGATAATTACCTACATGCAAAATATTGGGTGAGATTGACATCAAATTTTCTTGTTACTAGTTTTTTTTTTTTTCTCTCTCTCTCTCTTTTCAAAATACTCAAACAGAAAATGCTTAGTTATGTCACAAAGTGAAGGAGCAAAGAAACAGCAGTAACAAGGATCAATACTGTTGGGTGTAAAATGTGTATGATTTCGATCTGATATGTATGATGAATTCTGTATGTTCAGAGGGAAAAAAGGTAAAATAAAATAAACCAACTTGTGTGTCATCTCTTCACAGGCAACAGCAGATGGTACAAAGAGTAAATTTGTTATCACTGGTCATGGAAAGTATGAGAAGATCTCTGTGGATTAATATGGACAGCTTACCAAAACAATGGTAGGACCTCTTGTTAAGCTGAACTCAGGTTTAATTATCATCTCTACTGGGGGTTTACTGTGTGTATAACCTAAGTTAAACATGAAAGTTGTTTGGGCATTTAACAATCAAAATCAAAAGATAATGTGACCAATAAAATGTAGCTTAATTTGAACATTTCCATCTTCTGTAAATTCTTTACACTTTATTGTCCAACAATGGGGAAATTCACTCTCTGCATTTAACCCATCCCCTTGGGGAGCCGTGGGCTGTCACTGCCCGGGGAGCAGTCTGGGGTTAAGGGTCTTGCTCAAGGACCCTGTTTGGCATGGCAGTCCATGGGAGAGTGGAACTTGAACTCAGAACCTCTGGGAGGGCAATCCTCCAATGACCACGGGCAATACAGTTGCTTTCACCTTTCATGCTCTTTCTAGTTTTTTCCAACTTATGTTCTTTTTTCCTTATGATTACATTATTTGGCATGGCCTCGTAGATCACTATGGCTGTCCTCTGCTGCTTATCAATTATCACAATGTCCAGCTGGTTGGTCACAACCACTTTGTTTGTATCTGGAAGTCCCACACGATCTTAGCTCTGACATTCTCCACAACCTTGTGATGTGGCTCCCATTTTGACCTGGGGGTTTCCACTTTCTACTCACCAAAGATTTTCTGATCATTTCCCATGTGTTGATCCATGTGCTTGCTTATCTTTACTGCTATGATACCTAACAGGAGCTCCTGTGTTTTGGTGAGATAGGTTATTGGCCAATAGTTTGTTGGTACTGTGTCTTTCTGGGGGTCTTTCATTATCAGAACTAATCGCCCCTCGGTCACCTTTAAGGGTGGGTCCCACTCTTCAGCAGCCAGTAAATTGTGCTGCTAGGCATTCATGGAAGTCAGTACCTTGTTCAGGGAGTTTCGGAGCTCTTAGGTCTTTTAGTAACAATGCATCATTGTTGTGTGATGCTTCTCCAGGGACTCGGATATGGGTATAAGTTGGTATTTCTGCAGCCAGATGATCCCCTCTTGAGTTCTGAGAATTGGCTTACTTCTCTCTGTGTTGCCTTGATTTTGACCTCGAAACTTCGGTTCCATGGTCAATATTTTCCTCTTTAGGCGCTCTTGACTTTACCTTGACCAAGCAACGCAAGGATCTGTAATGTTGTACTGTATATCAGATCATTAGTTTCTATAATGCTCGCAGTAGGGACCTTAGGTGGTGCTGTATATATATATATATTATATATATATATAGCTGCCAGACTTATGTAAATGGTCAAATTTTTTCTCAGTTATTTTGTTTATAATATTATATCATATATTTAAATTATTAAGATGGTCCTCAAGGACTTTATTTCGGGTTTCAGGTTTTCCTGTTTTAGCACAGCTGATTCACATTGATAGATGATTAACGGGCTTTTGCTGAACTGCAATGACCTGAATCAGCTGTTCCGAAGCAGAGAAACATTGAAAACTTGTAGGGCAGTGGCCCTATGCATTTATAAAACTGGAGCTTCTCTAAGTAACTCCCTTATTATCATATTTAAACTTAAGGAATTGGGAAAGAAATACAGGACAAATATTGTACACTGGCTTAATTAGTTTGATTTTGTTTTCATCAAGACACCTGAGCTGCTTTGATGAGCTCCTATAGTTCAGTTTGGAAAACAGCTGATCCCAGGCTGTTCTCTATATCCAGTCTGTTCCTCTCCTTGGTTTGGATGTGTGTCACAGCTCAAGGTGAACTCAAACATATAAGAAAAATTTGTTTTTGGTTGAAAAAAATCTTGTTTAATTTTTTTATTGGATCCTCACAAAGCAAAACAGATCTCAGCCCTATTTTATTTTACTAGCTAGGAAATAAAATATTTTCATGTACCCCTTGCAATGCACTTGTGGAACACTAGAGTTACAAGTATCCCTAGTGGTATAATTGAATTTTATTAATCTCACACTGGAGAAATTTAGCTCTGCATTCAACCCATCCCCTTGGGGAGCAGTGGACTGTCATTGTGAGGCGCCCGGGGAGCAGTGAGGGGTTAAGGGTCTTGCTCAGAAAGCCAGATTGGAGGCTGTGAGGATCGAACCGGGTACTTGCAACCTTCTCAGAGCACAAGCGCACTGCTCTAACAACTAGGCCATCACTCGCTTTCTAAAACAAGTTTTATTCTTAAAAAAAAGAGAAAACCTGGCTTTCCTTTTTTGGCATTAGTCTTTTACAAGTAACTAATCATTAGTACACAGCTATTATGATAAGTACGGGATGCTATAAAAAGTGAAGTCTTTACCCAAAGATATATATATTAGGACACATGGTTCTTCAGCAGGAATGCCCTCATTTTGGAAAAATGAGCACAATACAGTATAAATTTTGTCTTTATGCATAAGAACATTTTTGCACGTTCTTAGCGGACAGATTTAGTAAGAGTTTAATTTAACACTTAACCCCGTGAAACAAATCAAGAATGTGATACTTCTCAGCTGATACTGCTGCTGTGATTGGTTAAAAACTTGACATGGGATCAGATCCAGGTTCCCAATTAGCTTGAAGAACTGGACTGAATGCCCCCCCCCCCTTTTATAAACACGTTCTACAGGAGGCTTATCAGAATGATAACATGTAGAAATTTCAATGTAGCTTATGCATGGTTATCACCATCCCACTAACCTCCATCATAGCTCTTTTTTGGCTGGATGCCATTGGTCTTATCTTCAACAAATCACAGAACAATCCATCTATTAATATTTATTCTAAATTATTTATTACTTTCTAATCCCACAAACTTTCATTTAACACTGCAGTAATCTAAAATCATTCCTGAAATTCTGTCCACTGAAACCCACTGATTATATAACACATTGCTTTGTTTTTCATACAAGATTTATGTTATTGGAAGTCTACTGGTTAAACATTTCTACTAAATAAATCAGCAATTTACCTCCATAATGTTGTTTTGGAGCTTTAATGTGTTATGAAACACAATTAACATAAAACATTTTCTTTTTGCAAACTCCAGATAAACATTATTATTTTGCTTAGAGGCCTTGTGTTATAGCAAAATCACAATTTTGAAAAAAAAAAAGGATTAAATGGATGATTATTTTATTTATTGGTGAACATCTAGTTTTACATTTATGGTTTTATATATATGTAAAAAAAAAAACAAAAACAGGAAATTTGTGGAAAAAGGAACAACCATGTACATACATACTCTGTGGCTCAGCAACATCCTTTGCAAATTTGTGTTTTCAGATTACTCAAACACCTTTTGTGTTGTCCAAAGAAATTTAAGACAAATCGGCTATTTTTTTTCTTATCAACAACAGCCAACAAGGTTCAATAACAAAACACATTTGTTAGGTATTACTTTAAGATTTCTTCTGAAGCTTATCAACTCCACTTTATAATAAATCTATTTTTTTTTTTCAATATGGACACTTTACATTAGGCATAATTAAGTAGCAGTAAACCCTCTAGCTTTTCTGTTAAAATCTTTTGGTTCATCTTCCTTACCTTTCCGCCCAATTAGTCCCATTTCAAACACAACAGAAATTTTTGTGACTGGTCTGGATGCTGCTTCTTTAAGCTTTTTAGCATCAAACCTGGGGCTGAAAAGCAACACTGGTAGCCTGAAGGCAAATGAAGGGATCTCTTTCTGCTCATCACTTTTCTCCTCATTCTTTTTATCATCACTTTTATTTAATTCAATCTGATGCATAATGTTCTCTTTGGAGGAAAACATTTGGAACAGGACTGCGTCCCACATCTTAGTTGCTTTTGGAGTGTCTGTGTCTTTTGGTGTAGCTTGCTTGCCATCCTGACCACTTAAGTGCTCCTCTATCCTTTCGCTCTTACTGTGGTCTTGTTCATGGACTGCTTTCTCAGAGCCTAACTCTGGAAATGTTGGCTCTTCCTGTTCCACCACCATGTGTTTTTTAAGTCGTGACCATCCAGTCTTTCCTGCTTTTATGCCCTTTGTCTTTTGCATCACATTAAGAAGCGATGTTGTTGCTGGGGGGGAGTCATTAGCTCCCTTTTTGTCCAATTTATCTGATGAAAGTTGTTCTTTGTAATCTTTTTTGTTGTTTTCAGATGCTTTTGTAGAATGCTCTTCAGCAGGCAGATTTGGTAGAGGGGGAACAGGCTTTGAGCTTTCCTTATTAACCTGTGTGGGACTAAAAGATGTGTTTGGTTCTTTTACAACAGATTCATCAACTTTTATTATTTTCTTCTCATCGGTCTGGACCTTTGCTTTACCCAAAAGGTGCTTCACCGCCTTCAGGGAACCTTGGTCACAACTTTTTGGAGGAGTATCTTTTATCTCAGTAGCTTTCGTAGTTAGTGGGGTTTTACCATCCTGTTTCTCAGAAAAGACATCTACTGCTTTTGTAATTTTTTGGACCGCTATTGCCTCTTGTTTTGCTGCAGTTGAACCAGTTGCCATAGCTTGACCTTGTTTTGATATCGTTCCAATTGAATCTGATGGTTTCGAAACTACAATAACTGGGAGTGTGACGCTAGAACCAGCCTTTACATCACTCTGGTTAGGCCTTTCTTTGCTCTCTGATGTCTCCTTTGTTTCAGAAAGCTCAACTGTAGGTTGTTCTTTTACATTCAGTTCTTGGCTACTCTGTTTGAGAACCTTTTCTTTAGCTTTAACCTCATCTTGTGTTGGCATCAGGGAGGTTGTAATGCCAAATGCAGGAGAATATGTTTTGATTCCACCGTAAGCAGCATACTCAGCTGGCGTAAGCCCACGATAGGCAGACTTTGACTTTTGCCATTCCGGGGTTTTAGGTCTCTGACTGGCCATCTGCGTAATATTGGATGTTGATGTGTTCAGCCTTTTATAGCCTGGTGATTTGGTCAAAAGGCGAGAGGCCTCATATGTTGGTGTTTTTGGCCTCTGATAGCTAGTCACTACTTGTGTAGCTGGCACAGAAACAGGAGTCAAAGCTCTCTGAGAGCCAAGTGTCGAAACCGACGTCACTCTTCGAGTCAAATCAGACTCCGACTTTGACTTTTTAATGCCTTGTTTTACAGAGTTATTTGCAGGTGTCATATCAGGGTTAACATCCCCATTAATTAAAGTTTCATGAAGCTCTGTGGTCTTCAGATTTAGCGAGGCATGTGAACTTTTAAGACTAGAAATATTTTGGGGTGACCTTGACCTCTCTGGATCCACTGTGATTGGGGACACTGCAAACAGAAGAGGATTAGGTCGTGAGATTTCAAAGACAGGGGTTGTTGCTCGGGTGATGTGGTATGCTGGAGTTTTAGGTCGTCCTCCTGAAGCTCTGGATGATACAATGTCATATGTTGGTGTTTGAACTCTGGCTTGAGATATTAGAGTGGTTGTTTTACTCTCCGACGCTGGGGTTGATCTTTTTGCTTCCAAGATGGGGGTTGCTCTTTTGAAATCAGGTGTTGAAGTGGCTTGCATCATTTCTGATGTTGGAGTGACTCGCTTGATTTCTGATGTTGGAGTGACTCGCTTGATTTCTGATGTTGGAGTGACTTGCTTGATTTCTGACACTGGAGTCACTTGTTGGATTTCTGAAGTTACTCTTTTGATTTCAGCTGTTGAGATGGCTCCTTCTAATTCTGATTTTGGAGTTTTTCTCCCTTGATCAGTGTCTGATACAGGAAGGCGGATTGTTGCTGTCTGCACTCCTTTGATCGTAGATGCTGTGAGAACATCCTGATGTGCTTCTGCTAAAGCCTTGCTTTGAGGTACCGTGGTGCCAATGGCTGTTAATCCAGCTGTATCGTATACCGGTGGTGTCCTAGATGTCTCATAATATGATGTGCTTGCTGTATACATTCTAATTTGAGGTACTTCAAACATTGGCTTTGGTGATTTTGAGGGTTCAGTTGCTTTAAATGTTGGACGAGGACTTTTAGATTTAATGAAAGAGGTCAACACAGTAAGAGGCCGAACCATAGCTTGACCTATCGGTATTGGATGTGGAGTTGAACTTCTAATTTGTGATGTTGGGGTACCTACAAATGGGACAGAGCTCATACCTGCTTGGCTGTCATTAAATGTTTTCAGTTCAGCTGCTGGTAATTTCATCTCAGGCACAGAGGAATATGGTAGTGAATGTTTAGCCTCTCCTGGCAGCCCAACAGGCTCTGTTGAGACTGAGACTCTAGAGACCTGATCTGATGCAGAATTAGGTGATACTTTTGTGGCATAGTGTGAGGAAGAGCATGAAGGGACAGCCACAGTGGGAGGGGACATGCCTACCGCTCGACCAGCAAAAGCTGCTCGTTGTGGATAAGGGGATGCCACATGCTGATACAATGGCCTGACTGTAAATCGTGGAGGTTGCTGGATGCTGTGAAGTCTATGAGGTGTGTCTAGCGTTTGAGGGGATGTTGAGTGGTCACTGCGCTCCAGATCAGGGCTTGCCTCATTTACAGGGGAAAGGCTTGAACGGAAAGGTGTGGTAGACTGTGATGTCTGAGTGGAAGTCTTTTTCTTGGCAGTCCTTTTGAGTAGTTTCTGAAGACGAATATTATCTTTTCCAGGCTTGGGCAGTAGTGGTGGAGGGTACTGCTGGGAAAACAGGCCCAGCTGGTGGATAGAGCCATAGGCAACAGACATGAATGCTTCTGCACCCTATTGAGAGAAAAAAAAAATGAAATCAAGCCTTAAATTGTGTTTTTTTTTCTTATATTCAAGTGATTAAAATTTAAATTGTAACCCAAAGGCAGTACTACTTTCTTACTCAGATGGTATCTTTAACAAAAATGTTAGCCAGACATAACTGTTTCTATGTACAGTATGTAAATTGTCATCATCAACACAAACATCTTCATCATCTGCTTCACCTTTTATCTACTGCTTACTTAAACCAAAACAACCTAAAACTGCTATAAGACAAACTCAATTTTCCTTTTAAACATAATACCATTGATGCCTCTAAGAAAGTACTCACTTAATATGCCTTAATAGTCATACAAAATAAATTTCTTTAATAATGGTTTAACATTTTTACGTCTAATGTTTATTCTTTGCTCTTTTTGCAGGTCTGTGCTACAATAATTGCCAAGGTATAATTTCTTCTTCCATTGCCTTTTCGATCTCACAACAGCTTATCTGAGGAGCTCTACCAAACTATAGTCTGCTCTTTTTTTTAACAAAGCTAATGTCTTCTGAAGATATCTAGGGAATACAATCCCAAATGCTACCCCCAAATCATGCATAGCTCTAGATTTCAGATTTTATTTTAAAAAGAAGTTTCCTTGTGATAAGAAATGCAATAGGCTTCTGAAGGTGACTTTAATGGAAAATAAATCATTGGTTCCTTTTATCTATGTTCAAAAGAAAATAACATTTTAGAAATGTAAACTCTAAAATAAAGAATGGGAAAATCATTTTGGCTGGTACTGCATTTACCCACAGATTTCCAATCAGATTCATGTTGGTATTATAACTGGACCACTATATCATTAATGAAAATGAGACTTTGGTAAAATTCAGATTTTCAGAAAATCAGCTGAGGTTGTTTTGAATTTAACCATACATACTAGTGGTTATACCCAACTAGAGCTTGAACCTCCTCATTTTGTTTTGTTTTCTGTTCTAACAATAAAGTGATTAAATGTGAGTTTTGTTTTTTTTCAGTTCAGGATGATCGTTTGTAATGTGTAAGTTTGTATCTGTACCGGTTTGTCTTTTAGTTTAGTGCAAAATGTTCACAATTTGCTTCATCTACAATAAAAAAAAAAACACATTGATTTTAGACCTGTTTAGCACTTTACAGTGGAGAGCAATCAAAACTGCATATCTCTCTCTCTCTCTCTCTCTCTCTCTCTCTCTCT
>NW_015150887.1:114836-121992 GCF_000732505.1 Cyprinodon variegatus
TATATATATATATATATACCTTCCAATGTCTGACGTAAAATCTGAATAAATATTTCAGAATTTAGGTCCACGAGGATATTGGAGAGATTTTTCTTTCTTGGATTTTTTCAACTAGTTTCACTCAACAAAGAAGACGGTCTCTGACAGTCCTCAAATAGTAATAAAAATAAAATAATAATAAAACTTACAACATAATAACTAATTGTGAATACTGTATAACCCTTTTTTTAATCTTTGGTAAAACAAAGTCATGCCTTATATTACAAATAAATCTTTTTTAAATAACCATTTTTTTTTATGTTTCTAATTGTATTTGGACAATTTATTTTTGGTGATTATCCAAAAGTCTTTGCTGTTGGAAGGCCTCTCTGTCATCACCATAATCTCTCCTCATCCCCTCTACCGGTAGCTCAGGGCTCCATTTGTCCACACCCTAAAATACAAAAACATAAATACCTGTTTTTTACTGTAAATAAGAGCCATTGATGTTTGTCACATTGCATACTAGTGACAATTGTGGTGGTAGTAAAATATATTGTCATTTCCCAGTTGTTTATCTGAATTTTACTGTATTTAGCCATTTAGTTACGCATGTATGTTTTAGCTCACACATTCCTGCTCCTCTGTCTCAATCCGTTTTTACTTTTATACCATATTAATGAATGTTTGCTTTTATGTGTACACCTTTTTTGAAAACATTAAATAAATTACTTCAGTATCTATTCTTCTAAGTTGTTTACAGTTTTATGTTCAATGTGTAAACTACACATTTCATCATATTTAAAAATGTTTCTTGTAACATTTTATGACATATTCTCTTCTATGAACTTGTAAATGCTTAAATTTTCCTTTAAATATATTTTCATAATTTCAAAAGTAAATTAAATATACTGAACCATTGCAAAGCAAAAATCATGTTTTATGCATTTAGCAGATGCTTTAATCAAAGTTGACAGATTGTTACAATGAGGTAGGCCTTAGTTGCCAACTGAAGCATGCCGGCAGTTCATGCCCTCTACCAGGTATTCAAACCGGGGTCTCCTGTGTGCAAGTCAGGCGAATTATCACTTAAACTACCCAGCCGCTAAGGGGAAAGACACATGGCAAGGGAGCACAGGCCAGATTCGAACCCGGGTCGGCCACGTCGAGGATTAAGGCCTCCCTACATGGGTGCTTGGCCCACTATACAAAATAGATTAATTCAATTCATATCCAGAAATAAATAAAAGGAAAGATCCCTTTAAATTCTTGCAGTGGTGAAACATGTCCTCTGTATTTAACACATCTTTAGGGAGCAGGTCCTGCCGCACTAGTTAGATCTTCCTGGGGTTAATGGTGTTGAAGACTTTCGCCCAGAGTCTCAGTTTCAAGCCCGGGCTTTTGTGGTATCTCAAGGACGCAAACGCCCTGCTTTCTAACGATTAGACCAACACTCTAGTAATATAAATTAATCTAAAACCAGGACAATGTAATATTATAAAAAATGTAGATATTGTATCCATTCTAGTTCAATCCAATTTATAAAACTGAAGTCAAATTGATCTTATACAGTATTACCAATTGGTACATATTAATCTAAATGCACCAAGTTCCCAGTTCCGTAGGAATCCTTCTTAATGAGTTATAGGTGTTACAAAAAGGGGGGGAAAATCCTTTGCAAATATATTGGCAGAACCAGGTCACTGTGAGTGATCTACTGTACAACCCAGGTTTGAGCAGAACCACAATAGCAAATAAGAGTCAGGGAGTACTTTTAAAAAACTGTATTCAGTCAATAGCAGCAGTATCTCTCTTTATGTCCTCTTATAGAAAAGAAAAACAGCTAAACAGAGAACGTATGAATGTAAATGTAAGTACATGAAGTTAGTCACAGCAGAGATATAAGTTTGACCAGCAAGGATGATAGTTTCTGGAATTACTGTTAGCAACTATGCCCCCTCAGCTGCCACTACATTATATTGCTCTTTCCCTCCACCTGCCCCTAGAAAAAGTAATACAGTTATACAGGATAAAACAAATAAACTTTCATGCAGAGAAAATTAGGAGGTTTTAAATCAAAGTTGCTGCAATAATAATTGTAAATAATGTATATGTATATATATATATAGAAAGCTCAAGAAGCTTTTTAACATCAAAAGTCACAAATGGCTCCTCCAGCGGCCCACAACTGCTTTATTCCAAAGATTGCTTAGGATACCTTAAGTGTTAACAATATAAAATGTATTTAAAAAATTACAATATTATGCTTATAATTTCAATATAAGATTGTACTTTTGGGAAACAATTTGGGACAATAACATTTTAAAAAGGCATACATGCTGAATTATTATCTCCTGCTCTAGAAGGTTGGATCAGACGAAGGCTTTTTACAAAGTCCTAAAATGTAAACAAATCCTAGAATTTATTCCTTATCCTACAACAATTTTTAAGTACGACTGACAGACAGATTTTTTTGTACAAAAATCCAGAACATTAATCATCACTAACCCAGTACTAGGACACCACAATTTGTGGCATTGGTATATGTACGTGGAGAGAACCCACACATGCACAGGGAGAAAATACAAACATGCAAAGTCCATGCAGAAAGACCTCAGGCTGGGAATCGAACCCAAAACCTTCTTGCTGCAAGGAAACAGCGCTACAAACTTCCCCATCGTGCAGCTCTGTTGTGTTTTGAATTTGGATGCATTGCTGGGGAATATTACAATTGCTGATGATCACATATTGTAATAGAAAAATATTCAATAATCCCTAATTGGTAAGAACCTCTGAATTTGACAAAAGGATAGAGTGAAGAATGATTGCAGTCTTAAAAGTTTTGGTAACATATCCTTTCACTACGAACAGAATGATAGGATATAAAAAGCAACCTCCTCCAAATCATATGCCATGAAATAAAAAACAACTTCTAAAAAAAAAGCTTTACAGAACAATGGAATAAGATACTATGCTTTATGATTGCTAATTCTTATAGTTGCAGCCACAGGCATTAAAATCTTAAAAGTTTCATATGATATAATGGATGATCCACTAGGCTATGAAGTCATTAAACCTAAGTGCAGAGGCTGAAACAAGCGGTGATGATTGACCTCAGAACTTAAACAGGCAAATTTACAAATATATTTAGTCATATTAAATTTGAAATGTACTTTTACTCTTATTAAAACACAAACAAATGAACACAGGCTTTTTTTTTAATAGAACAATTTCTAAGAACTGCAAAAGATGGATTTTACAAATCCAAATACAATTTACAGCAAATTTTTTTTACTAATTTAAATAATGACCATTCTGTTTTATAAAGTGAATAAATTATTATATAAGGATTTTGGAGACATGTTAACTGAATTGTCTTTTTTTTTAATTTTTTTTAAATAAGCAGACATGCATTAATCATTTTTCATTAGAAACATTTTTGATGGTTAAAGATAGAGAGTAGTCAGCAGTGTAGAGAGTTCTTCTTCTCCCAGGATGATGTTACCACTTTACAGCTGGTCATGGATGCCTCTGCATGGCCCAATTTTAGTGCCTGTTTTCTGGTTCCCTGTTAAAACAGTTGTGAGTTTTATACAACCTGTATGATTAAGAAGTAAAGTAAATCAGACTTTGTTAATCCAGTAAAACTGAATATTGAAAGTTCAGCTTTTCTTGGGGCCATTGTAAACAATCTCAATAGTTTGGGCAGTAGGCTCCATCTTGTATTAGTCTGAAAGTAAATGCTTATTAAAGCATGACTTCACACCACCCTGATACTGAACGTTCAAAAAGTTATGTATCTGTGAAGCTCTACTCCTGAGGAATAATCACGCCTCATAAGCATGAAGCTCTGGCATCGAGGATTGGAGACATTTTTAAGAGCTAAAAAATCAAACTGCATTACATTCCATGGCATGAAGTGTCAGTGGCCTTCACTTCAGCTGATCAAATCAGGTAATTTGGTTTAAGCTGCTCTTTATTCTGGAATGACAAAGTCTACGCATATACAAGGGTTTGTCTCCATGGTGTCACGCTGATGAATTATAGGCACAACCTGGTAAATATTCAGAACGCTCTTAATGCCTCCCTTCTGCACTTTGCTGCCAGCCAGATACATGAGACACCCATTCCTCCTTTTAAGGCTTTGCTAATGTGGGCAATGGATATTCTTATAGGATACAGGTTCAAAAGAGGAAAGTCTAATAATAGCTGTGCAATGAAAACAGTTATGAAGCAAAGGAATTCGGACAACAAACGCCAAGCTTCGTGTCAAAAGGTAGGTTTGAACAAACCTGAAACAACTTACCAGGTGACGAACTTGAAATGGTGGTGTTTAAAGGGCTCAAGGTGAGTTTCCCTTAAAAGACGAGGACAGGACATTATTTTTACTCTGGGTAAAATGTTAAAACTTCTGCTCAACCTGCTCAATTAAAGCTACAAATATATGATCAAATTTGAACTGGGCAGATTAGTAATAAGCAGATTGTAAATCTTCAAGGATTAAAGCGTTGTTAGGAAATTTTAGCCTGGGTTGTGCTTCAGTTTTGCACTCAGAACAAGACATTAAACCTTCTGAGCTTCTGAACACATAATGCAAATATATACAACAGCAGCTGTCTCCTTAACATCAATGTATTCCTCTGTTCTGGAAAATAAAAGGTGTAATTGAAGGGAAATGTTACCTGTAGGACTGCTGCCTGGGGTGGTTTACCAGCTGCTGCCTGCTTGTCCCAGCCTGGAGTGTCAGAACGGCAGGTTCATGCTGAGCCTCACTCGACCCCCCCTTCCTACAAATGGAAGGAACAGGCACCATGGCAGTCCAAAAATAAACACGGAGTCTTGTGGGTTGCTCAGTAGCAGCAGCAAAATTGTGACAGCAGAGAAAGACGAAGCAAGATGTAGCTGATAGGCCAACACCCCAGTTTTTACAACTTCAGAGCTCTAGATGAGCACTGAAGGCCATCTAGGGGTCCTTGTAGGGTAGAATAAAAAAATAAAAATAAAAAAAAGACAACAGGAAGCAGGATCAGTCAGAGCAGTTATTGAAATAATTCATCTCAAGACGTATTCAGTGATATACAATTTTAAACACTCAAAGTTCATTTGAACCAAATTTGGGTCAATTTAAATCAACTTGATGAAGAAAACCAAAGGTCTCATTTAGTCAGCCCTAAAGTCAGAAAAATATTTCAGTTTTCTTGCAACTATGATTGTAGCAAAACACTTTACCATACAAATTCAAACCAATTTATTTATATGGCAGCAGCAGTATGGCACAATTTGAGTTATATTAAATGCAAATAGAAATTACCTTTAATGTTGCAAAGGCATATCAATGGCAAAGCAAAAAGGAAAATGAAAGCAAGACAAATTCAAAAATTATCCGAAAAGACGAAAAAAAAAACAAAAAAACAAGACTAATAAACAACAGACAATAGATTAACGAACTTACTCCAGTAAGAAAAACACACCATTACAAAGAAATACTGTCCAGTTACCATTATGGAATTTTTAGATTTCAGCCTCAGCAGATAGCCGCTCACACTGAGCCTGCTTCTGTATCGAGGTTCCTTCCTGTTAAAAGGGAGTTTTCCTCTCCACTGTCGCTGCAAGCATGCTTGGTGTCAGGGATTGCTTTCAAGTTGCCTTCAAGTCAATGAGGTACTTGCATACGAGCAACTCCTCTAACCACTATGCCAACACTCCCCTATTTATTCAGTGGATTGCTGATAGACCACAAAAACTAAAGTCATTTTTGGCACATTATCAGATGTGTGTATACCTGTCTAGCCCTCAGAGCAAGGAGCATTTTTCCAAGTTCACCCTGAAATTGAGGACCAGTTGTTGCAAAATGAGGACATTTTGCCAGTCCTCACATGCAATTTTCATACTGAATGTGCATTGTGATGTGCATATGTTTTTACCATAAATTATGAAACAGCAAGTGGGTGACAATGTGATGACTTTGTCTTGGTTTTAAAAGTCTGAAGTCCCTCTGAAATTGGGAACATCATCGTTGTTCGATGCTGTAGTGCACGTATTGTTTACATTCCGACCAGTCGAACCAAAGAGCACCAATATGGCGGCATAGCACCATGTACTACCAACAACCTATCAGCAGTCCAGTGAATAATCAGTGGTTTAGCCTTGCTGCAGCAAAGACACATCTAAAACATGCAGGACAAACCGAGTCTGCACACCAATGGTGTATGGAGACAGCTTTGAAAAGCAAATAAGTTCTGATGGAGACTTAGTATTTTTGAAGTTTTTTGATGGGTTATCCTTTTCATTACATCCAAACTGGCCTTCTGTAACTATTTTTTATGCTGAAAAAAATGTAAATCTAAATAATTCATTTTGTCTTAAAATAAGTGCATTTTTTCTTTTTTATTAGGTAAGTGAGACAATTTACCATTGCAACAAGACAATTTAAGCTTTAAAATAAGAAAAAAAAACAAAAGTGTTGTCTTATTCAAAGTGCATATTTTCTACTTATCTATTTGAAGAGGGAAAGAAAACTAATTCCATTGACAAATCATCTTATTTCCCCTGTTGAATTTAGGGTAAATACACTTAAAATAATTGGTTACTTATATCTACTTTGTTTTGGCTGTGTGTGTTTTTGTTAGACAAATGTACCTTTTACTGCTGAGTTGATCCAGAGGCTATTGACATAATTCCTGGCTGCTACTGAAATAAGCATTCAGAATAATATATAATTATAAAGTTAATTGTCGTGGGGAAAGGGTATTCAACTATTCACTCCAGTTATATAAGCAGAGATCAATGGATTTCACTCAGTCGACATTTTATTTACTTTGCAAAGTAAAAAGAGAATAAGACAACAGCCCTCACAGCATCATGTTCAGCCCAGCTCTGAGTAGAGACCGTTTGTCTCTCACTAATTAACCCTGCAGAAAGGTTGTGAAGATCTTCAGAAATCTTTAGCCAAACAAAAACAGTTGAGGTACAGTCCACTTTGTTATGAGAAGCATTCTTTTTATCCCAAACACTCCCTAATAGAATAATCACCCCCTTTCTGTCAGGGTTGGTGGATATTGTAGTGGACCCAAATGTAGAGTAGAAAAGGCAGAGATGATTACTTGATTACATAGTCCAGAACCCATCAACAAGAAAAGTCAAGAACCAAAAAACTAAGAGACACTAGGGAGGAAAG
>NW_015150887.1:122414-127684 GCF_000732505.1 Cyprinodon variegatus
TATATATATATAAAGAAAGCTTAAACAGAAACAACCCAGTTGGCATTTTGACATTAAGTCACTTTTGAATCAACAGCAGTTAGTTGCGTTGGATTAAATTTTGTTTAGATTTTGAATCATGATTATCATACCTACTATTATCTATTATACGAGCTGTATTTCAGAGGAATTCACAGTAAAATCTACAGGTACCATATTTTCGCAGCAGCCTATTGCAGGCTAAATAATAGATAAACTTAATGTTACAACATGCAACAGTTAATTAATCATCATTGTTTAGATGTTGGAACAATGTTACTTTTCAACTGACATATATCAGCAAAAGTTTTAAAAGGCATGTTTGTAAAAAATTATGTTTATTAGACATAATAATAAATAATGTAAAAGGGAAATAATAGGAAGTAGATTTGTGAAGTACCACACATTCTAAAGCATTCCCTTAAACAGTTCCATCAGTTCTGATTCCAGATGTCACAGAAATGTGATGCCTGCCCAGAAAGCAGATTGTTTGCAAGGACATATACGTACAATCAACACAGACTGTTCCAGAGGTCAGGAAGGAAACTACACAGTAAGCAGGCAAAAAGAATTTCCACCACAGTTTCCTGTATTATGCCATGAGATGTTGGAAGGAAATTATACCCCAGGCCCTGCCTCACACACCCTTCGTCATCCATCTCCAACACCCAGGAAAGCACTATGCACTAGTTCTGTCTGTCTTTCTTTTATGTGCAGCACTATATCAATTAAATCTAAACTACATATATAGCATACAGTATATGACTCTCATATTGTTTTGGCATCATTTTCTTTATATTTATATCATTGTTTTCTACTCAATAAGGGCTATTTTTGCTAGTTTGCATTATGTACTTATGTTGCTTGCTAAATTAATTTTGTTAAGATGCTGCTGTGTTCCTCTTGTACCTTACCCTACCCTACAGCAAATGACAAAAAATCTAATCCAGACATGTGTTTAGTGATACTGTTTTAATAAAAAGGGGTTTTGCAGGGGACCAAAACATCTCAGCCAGGCCAACAATGACCCTAACAAACCCCTTTTCAGAGGCATAGGCCAGTATCGTGTATTTCAGGCCAACAACGACCTCAATGACTCCCCATTACTAAGGGGTGGATTTTTTCGTCTGGTTTAATTTGCATGTTTTCCAACCCATAACAAGGCTTTGTTGGGCTACTCTATAAAGCTTGTAACTGAATGCTAATCCAGGCATTTTGAATTGAAAAAGCTTTCTAAGTGGGAAGCGAAACGTCTTCAAACTTGGAAAACAAAGTATATTGGTTTGTTTTTTGACTTTTTTTGGGTGAACTTTTTTGGAAAAAACCCCAACCTAAAACAAAAAACCTAATGGTCCCCATATCCCTAACAGAGAACTTTACTCTCAAAGGTTTCCAAACAGTTCCTAGAGTTTCTAAAAGTACAAGGGAAGCCAGATCTGCTGGGAAGCCAGTTATCAGGCTCCTCACCTATTGAACAAACTAACAGTTTTAGTCACTGAGAGCGACACTCTGTCTACTTTTAAGGCTAGGCCTTAAACCTTCCTTTGTGATAAAGCTTATAGTTACGGTGTTTTAGGCTATCCTGATCTATCACTTTAGTTATGCTGCCATAGGCTTAGGCTCCACAGAGACAACTGTTCATCATTTTATTTACTCAAATCTGTAATTTTGCATTTGTTTGTTAATTTTTTGACATGAACAGGCTCAAAGCTGATCTGCCAAACTGTTAATTTTCTAAACAGAGTCCCCTAAGCATATTCTCACAAGTCACTAGACAGTCATTTTTGTGATTTAATTAAAAAGTGCTTCTTTCAGCCAAGAACTATCATTGCTTTTATTTCATCCTGCCTTCAGTATTGTAATGTTCAATGTTTTGGAAAAAGAAATATTTTGGTTCCACAAACTAATTTCAGGACCTACAGGGATCTGTCTTCTAGAGCTTTGGCCCCAGACTGTGGAATGCATTGTCTTCAGGTTTGCCCTTTCTTTACTCTATTCATTCCTTTAAGCAGTTGAAACCCACTTTTACTGAATGGCTTTTAACCAGTTGTTAAACCAGTTTTATGCTTTAATGTTGGATCTATGCTGTTTATCTTTTTTTATTTTATCTATATTTTATTTTATGCTTTTTTTCATGTTAAGAACTTTGCCTTTTTTAATCCTGTAAAAGGTGCAATTATATATAAACATACTTTCCTTTGAAGGTTTTCTTCCTATGAGAAAAGGTTTACTCTTACCGTTTCTAACAAATAAAGTATTCTTCTTTTTAAAGAGGAGTTTTTTCCTTTCCAGTGTTGCTGCATACAAGCTTTTGCTGCAGAGTCAATGACACAACACAAGCAGAAATCTACTGTTGTCTATTCTTATCCAGGAGTAGCTAATCGTGCAAAGTCATAAACCAGAAGTAAACAGTTGGGTGTCCTTACACTAAAAAATTATCAGTCTTTATGATTATGATTTATAAATTTATAAATTGTCTATATTGCCTTGAAATTACATATGTCTGCATTAAATGATAAATTGATGAAATTAGGGCTGGGCGATAATTCAATAACGATATATATCGATCGATAGACGTTTGGCGCAATAGAAAAAAAGAGAGTCGATAAAAGTTCGATAAAAAAGAAACGCAGTTTTCCTTCCTTCTCATTGTAGCCTAGCATGTAGGTTTATGCTGGTCACTGCTTCCTCCCAACCAATCACAATCGCGGACCCAGGCACGCCGTCACAAAAAGCCGCCCTCTCAAACCACAACACAGAGCACATGAAGATGTCGCAGCAAGGAGAGTCGGAGGAAATTGTTCCAAAGAAAGGTTTTTGTAGTTCGGCAGTCTGGCAGTATTTCGGTCATGGCAAGTCGGACCAAAAACAAACCACAGTCATCTGTAAAATGTGTAGGGAACCAGTGAAAACCAAGTCTGATAACACAGCCAACTTTTTTTTTTTTTTATCATCTCAGCCGCTCACACCCGCTGGAGTGCGAGCTGTGTAATCCCCGGCGCGGCTCTCCTCCGAGGAATCTTCGGGAATTTCGGGAAAATATATATATATTTTCAGTTCTGTGCAGTTTCTCACGTAGTTCTAACAATTGAGATAAAAATGCTAAGGGTCCAGAAACTTCAAAGTAATAACTCAGGTTAAAGCAGGAAACTAAGCTGAACCAGGTTCAGCTTAGAAGAATGCGGGTGGCGGCGGGGGTGGGGGGATCAATTTATTTATTTATTATATTTATTTTGGTCACTTTTCTGGTCACTTTAGTTTATTCTTTGTCAGTATTTAATAACATAACCCAGGTCTCTTAAGTTATTTTTCTTTAAAACAATTCTGTTGTGGTTAAAAAGTTGGTTAAATAAAGATTTAATTCGAAGTCTGTGTTTGTGTTTTTTATTAAAATTAAATCATTTAGCAATATTATAAAAAGTCCAGGCAGAGCTGCACATAAAATATGGTTTCAAATCTTTTCAATAATTATCGATATCGATCAATATGCATTTTTTTTTTATCGATAAGCTTTTTTTCTATATCGTCCAGCCTTAGATGAAATTAAATGTATAAGATATAAAACATCCCGATGTTGATCTTGCTGCACACATATTTAATCACATTCAAAGATGTGATAAGCTGAACAATGAAGTGTCAAATGTTCTTTGGCATAGCTTCTATGGGCTTAGACTGCTGGAGGACTTGGGCATTTTATATTCTGCTTAATTCTATCTCTTTTCTCCCATCCTACAATATTTTTTAATTCGACCTCTAACTTTATGCTCTCAATGTTTTTTTCTGATCATAGTAGCCTTATCTGGTCTGGTTTTTCCTGTGCTACCTTCTGCAGAGAAATACCACCTTTTCTGCCGCCATCAAAACCTTTGTTTCTAGATGTTGGAGCTTGGCCTTTTACCTCAGTGTAGCCCTGTTTCTCTTACTGTGACTTACTGTATGTGAAATGGTAAAATCCTCTGACATAGGCACTGGCTCGGAGCTTGTCTGCCTGGCTATGTGTTTCCTAGACGGGGCCACCTGTGGAGCTGGTTGACAGTTTCCTTTTGTATCTCTGCTTCTTTCTGAATGTCTGCTTCTGTCTCCTTAACCCCAGTCAGCCTCAGCAGATGGCTGCTCACACTTGGCCTGGTTCTGATGGAGGTTTCTTCCTGTTGAAAGGGAGTTTTCCTCTCCACTGTCACTACAAGCTTGAGTCAATGAGTTGCTGCAATCAGCGTTTTTTTTTACTTAGAAAGAATACTTTAAACTTTGACCGTTTAATCTGGTTGAATTGTTCATGTAAAATGCCTTAAGGTGACACGTGTTGTGAATTGCCGCAATAAAAATAAACTGAATTGAATCTATATAATATTTTCTTGTTTCTGAGTTGTTTTTTCCTCATATAGTATAATAAATTATTAATTGCTGTACATTTGCTCTGTTTTACTGACTCACTGTCGGAAATCTCAGGGGTTTTTTCACCTTTGTTAAGAAAGCAATTGTCCAAAAGCTGCAAAGCATTTCTAATCAATTTCAAATTACTCACCAAATTTTCAAACACACACTGGCAATGGTCATATAACAACAAATACGATCTTAATCTTGACTGGACGTTGTCTCTGTAAATTAGGGTTAAAAAATATATTATAGAAAGATTTCTATAATGATACAATATTTTAGTAGACACTACAACGTTTACAAAAATTCTAAAATTGCTCTATGTTGTTACTTCGAATGCAGAGAGCTTTGCTTTTCAGGGACACGCATAGGTGATCTGAAACTGACCTTACACAGACAGAAGGATGGGGAATCATCAATATGTTAGCTTTGGTAATGATTGAATGCTTAGACTAGAGGGCCTGATTGTTTATATAGATTATCAGGGAACCAATGACAGAAATGTTTGCCTTAACCATAAGCTTGGGATATATAGAAAAACAACCATAAATGTGTCTCCTTGCTAATTTTAGAAACTTTGTTTACCACCAGGAAACCTCTTCAGAGCAAAAATCCTTGCTGGAAAAATATAAAAAGATATGATCTCAAGTGATAAAGTTAATTTAAGGGTTTTTGTGTCCAACACATTTTAAAATAATTTACTAATTTAACTGGAACCGTGTGAAGAGAAACGTAAATTGGAATAGTTAGATATGAATCTGTGCATAGAGATATTAATATCAGTCTCATATTATGAAGATTTATAAACTGTTGAACTTAAAGGCACACTATGCAACATTTTTCAGTTAATTAATGTGTTCCATAACGTTTTGGAT
>NW_015150887.1:128609-133573 GCF_000732505.1 Cyprinodon variegatus
CCTCTGGGGGGAGCCTCGCTGGAAAATCAACACCGGTTGCATAGTGTACCTTTAAAGTATCAAGGAGACATGAACTAACCTTTTTTAACACCAGTAAACTACATGGGGCAATAGGAAGACAGGCAGTCAAGGATAGTAGATAACAGGGGAATGTTATCAGCTACCCTTTGCTGGAACTATTACTGGCTATGTTACAACACTGAGCTTTGAGGTAGTAAGCAGTACCTGCAAATGGAGGAAGCAGATTAAATCCACCTAGAAAATGAATTTATACCTGACAAGAAGCAGGCAAGAGGAAACAATGTATGTACAACTAAAATATGGGCATAATGCTTTTTATGTTATTTCAGGCATCCATCTGCAATATGCTTGCTAAAGTATGGTATGTAAAGAAGTGGATAAGTACTGCTTGAAAAATTAAGGTATTTTATTTTTCCATTGTATTGCTTCAAGGATATTTACCACTGTTTTAGGTTTTAGGTTTAAAAAAGTTAAACATTGTTGTATACATAGAACAAAGAGCACGTAAAACAAAGAGCACATAATAAAAGAAAAACTGTTTAATATAACTAAATTCAATTCAGTTTATTTATATAACACCAATCTACAACACACATCATTTCTAGGCACTTTACAGAGACAAATCAACCAGATCATAAAGTCAGATTGGTTCAAAGTTTTCTATTTAAGGAAAACCAGCAAATTTCCTCGACTCATTGACTCAGAATCAATCCCTGACAGCAAGCATGCATGTTGGGGTGACAGTGGCGTCGGATGCAGGAGTTTGCCCTGCAATCAGAGAGCTGTTGGTGCTGGAGCTGCTTAGCTCCTTTACACTCTGGTGCTGGGGGTGAAAGGTGTTGTCCATGATGGATGTAAACTCTGACAGTATCTTACTCTCAGCCACTTCCTAAACTGAGTCCAGCCTAAGACAGAAACGGCCTTTCACACCAGTTTGTTTAGTTTCTTTCTAACTACACAAAATAATGTTAAAATCACCAAAAACTAGAATTTGAAAAAAACACATAATATTTCTTGATAAATCAATTTATATATACATTAGTTAATTAAATCAGAGGACATTGTAAATCTTTAAATGAATTTATAAACCAAAGAACATATGACTGAAATTCAAGCTGCATTAACAGAGCAATCAGCCCTGAGGCTTGGCTAATGCTAACTCCATACAGTATGGGAGCAATCAGATTCTAACAGGTGTCAATTCTTCATAGAGTTCATAAATAATAATACAGTAATAGTATATGAAAATTATATTAAAACAAACAGATGAGGGTCAGACATTGCTTTTTAATCATGCTTAAAGGCACATCGCGGACTTTGACATCTAAAGAGTTGACTCATATGAGTTGTTATAAATGATTCCTCAGACAATTATACAGCGCTTGACACTATCAATGTGGTTCTCCCCTCTTGAAATACCAACTAACTTGGTTGAGAGATGATGTACCCATTTGCCAGGTCATGTGACCTTGAAGAAAGTATTAATTTATGGGCGCGATATTATGGAGTTATGGCTTTTGCTTTGCTATTTTTCTGCCTACTCGACTACTGATCATGGCTGAAGCAAGGAGAAAGTTTAAACCTTCTGAGGAGGCTTAAAAAAGAAAGTGTAAAAGGGATGTACCTGAGGAAAATAAGAGTCGATCATGGAAAGGAGTTTATTCATTGGCGCCGGCTGAAAGAAGAAGCCGGATGTAACACTCATTGTCTTTTCTCAACTTTATTATTAAACTGGTAAGTTGTATGTGATTGGCCTTTTGAATCATGATGAAATTGCTTATGTTATTTCTTTGGGATGAGTTCCATGACTTCTATGAATTGGAAATGCTTGAAGGCTAAAAGTGCACACCTCTTCCTGTGTTCAGTGATGTTCTCTTTTTAGGGTTTCACAAAGATGGCTTCCCTCAACCCTTTCACAAATCATGTGTCTCTGCAAAATCTGGGTATTTTGTTCTTCAAAAGTGTATACTTTGTTATTGAGGTGCAAGTTGAATCTTGCCCAGAGTTTCTGGCTCCCCTTTACTGCACCACGCTTTTTTGTAGTTGTTGTTTGGTTTCTTGAAGGCTGTCCTTCTGTTCTGCAATGTATCAATATCAAATAATGCTAGGTTTTTGGTCTTTAGGAGAACCCGGTTTGGCTAAGTGTGTTGTTGGGTTTTAAGGCAGCTGTTTGGTGATTTATTGTGTACAGTACCACACTCAAACTTTACCAGAGAAAGCCAAGAAAAGAGCTGTCTCAGATGATTATAAGGAAAATTGTAGACAAGCATGTTAAAGATAAAGGTTTTAAGAGCATCCCCAACAACCTTGATGTTCCTGTGATAACAGTTGCACATATTATTCAGAAATGTAAGATTCATGGGAATGTGCCCAACCTCCCCGAAAATGGCCACAGTAAAATAATTGTTAACAAGTCAAAGAGATGATAATGCAAAAGGTAACACAGGACCCAAGAAAAAACATACAAAAAGCTTAAATGTGAACTTCAAGCTCAAAGAACATCAGTTCCTTGAGTGGACCTAATGGGGGATAATAAAAGGGGGGCACCATGGCTGGAAACAAATTATAAAATGGCCAGACTGAAATTTGCCAAACTACATGTTGACAAGCCACAAAGCCGTACTATGAACAGAGGAGAAACTAATTCAACTTTTTGCCAAAGTAGATCAGCTCTGTTCACAAGAGGAAATAACGTATGTGAATAAAATGACACTATCTTTACTGTGAAACATGGAGGAGGCTCTATTAGTTTCTCTGGTTGCTTTGCTTCTTCTGGCACAGGGTTTCTTGAATTTCTGCTTGGTACAATGAAATCTCAAGACTATCTAGGGATTCTACAGAGCAATGTGCTGCTCAGCATCAGAGAGCTTGGCCTCAGTCACAGGTCCTGGGTCTTAAAACAAGAAAACAACCAAAAACAAGCAGCCAAAAACAACCGAGCATTGCTAAGATGAAAAATTTGGACATTTCTGAAGTGGCCCTCTACAAGCCCTGACCTAAATCCTATCCAGGATCTTTGAAAGGAGCTGAAACATGCCATCTGGAAAAGGCACCCCTTAAACCTAAGATAACTGCAACAGTTCTCAAAAAGCTGTTGAGGAGTGGAGAAGTCTCATGAAAGTTCATGTCAATCTCCAAGGTGAGTGCAGTGATTGCCTCAAAAGGTTTTTGCAACAAAATATGAATTTAAGGGTCCCATCATTTTTGTCCAGGCCTCTTTAAGGAGTGTATTTTATTAAGATATTTTGTTGAATGATCATTGCAAAGCCATGCCTGACTTTAATTTCTTTATTTTCATATATTTTAAATGTATCCTTTATTTTGTACCTGCAACAGACTGGCAACCTTTCAAGGGTGTATCCTGCGTCGCGCCTGTAGACTACCGGAAAGAGGCTCCTGCCCTACCGCAATCCTGACAAGGACTAAGTGTGAGGACAGACAAAAACCACGGAGCACACAGAATTCTCCCTCTATTGCCTCCTCTCTCTTTGGCTCCTGCTCTCCTTGAATCCTCTCCATTGCCCAGGAAGCTGGAGTCCCCCTTGGCTGGATCTCCACCACACTGGAGATGCTGGCCCCTGGGGAACAAGATCTCCAGAACCATCAAGGATAAGTCAGAACCTTTCAGAACCAAACTGCTGCAAAACAGACCTTTTGCAACACGTTTTTCTTGAGTTTCAGAACTTATAGAGCCAGACTGTAGAGAACAACTACCTTGATGAACGACTGAGACAAAGAACCCCTGCCTTACTGTCCTGACGGCTGAGCTGCAAGTGGATGAAACTCAGGTTTTCCAAATGGACATGGAAAAAGGTTTGCAGGTCTGGCATGATTAGGGACAGAACAAACAACATGTGTTTACTGATGTGTAAAGTCAAGCTAACAGAATAGACTGCATGCAACGCTATGCTACAGGAATATGCGCTGAGTTGTTGCTGAAGCTTGGAGAAGCTTTAGTTCACTGAGGGTTAAACGCTGATATAACATTAGTTGAGAGTTTTAAACTGAAATGTTTGACTTGGAGCTGAATGATTTTTGTTAATAAACTCTTATATTTTGAACAGAAGTTGTGGTGAATTTATTCCAAGTATCTGCAGAATTAACTGTTGACCATGATTAGTGCTCAAATCACTCTTTCATTTATTGTTCTAACACACAACTAGTAGGGCTGTGTGTCATAAACAGTATATAACAGCTGAAATAATATTTTTGGCAGTATCGTTCCACTACAAAACTTGACTTGAACTTGTCTGTTCCATGGCTGTCTATTTTGAGTGCATAGACACCCTTACGCCCACTGTCTATTTACCTGGTGGCAGTTGGGTTATGTTGAAGGTCTCATTCTCCTCCAGAAATTTCATCTCCTCATTTATACCTTTCTTCTATCATTTCACCTCAGGAGATGTCACGGCCTCCTGATATGCAAGAGGGACATCCCATACTGCTCTATAACAGACGTCCATGCATGCTTGTAGTTTTTCCTCTATATCTTCTGTTTCAAAGTCTTGAAAATATGTTGGTGTTCTTTTTTTTTTGCTATGAGGATTTTTCCTGATGGTTTTGTGGTCTCTTCTGGTTGTGTGCACTCAGTCTTTTCAGGTACAGAGTCAGAAAGATCTACCACAGTATGAATCTCAACATCATAAATATTTTCACTAGTCTGTTTCTGTTTGGAGGTTTTTATTAAAAAACTTCACCAGTTGGTGTTTCAAGACTTCCTCTGTACTGTATTTGGATAATATAACAGATAAGCTGGGCTGTTTTTATCTTATCCTACAAAAACACCTTGCTCACATTTGGTATTTAGTTTTTGTTGGGATCCTGAGGCTTGGTGCATTACCAGCCACAAACCTTTCTGTAGCATTGACTACATCACTTTTGCTTTTAGTGCGCTAATAGCTGTTGCGCTCTTTGTTGTTTTCCTCTGTTGTCCAGCAGGTTGA
>NW_015150887.1:133703-141714 GCF_000732505.1 Cyprinodon variegatus
TGGCATGATTAGGGACAGAACAAACAACATGTGTTTACTGATGTGTAAAGTCAAGCTAACAGAATAGACTGCATGCAACGCTATGCTACAGGAATATGCGCTGAGTTGTTGCTGAAGCTTGGAGAAGCTTTAGTTCACTGAGGGTTAAACGCTGATATAACATTAGTTGAGAGTTTTAAACTGAAATGTTTGACTTGGAGCTGAATGATTTTTGTTAATAAACTCTTATATTTTGAACAGAAGTTGTGGTGAATTTATTCCAAGTATCTGCAGAATTAACTGTTGACCATGATTAGTGCTCAAATCACTCTTTCATTTATTGTTCTAACACACAACTAGTAGGGCTGTGTGTCATAAACAGTATATAACAGCTGAAATAATATTTTTGGCAGTATCGTTCCACTACAAAACTTGACTTGAACTTGTCTGTTCCATGGCTGTCTATTTTGAGTGCATAGACACCCTTACGCCCACTGTCTATTTACCTGGTGGCAGTTGGGTTATGTTGAAGGTCTCATTCTCCTCCAGAAATTTCATCTCCTCATTTATACCTTTCTTCTATCATTTCACCTCAGGAGATGTCACGGCCTCCTGATATGCAAGAGGGACATCCCATACTGCTCTATAACAGACGTCCATGCATGCTTGTAGTTTTTCCTCTATATCTTCTGTTTCAAAGTCTTGAAAATATGTTGGTGTTCTTTTTTTTTTGCTATGAGGATTTTTCCTGATGGTTTTGTGGTCTCTTCTGGTTGTGTGCACTTAGTCTTTTCAGGTACAGAGTCAGAAAGATCTACCACAGTATGAATCTCAACATCATAAATATTTTCACTAGTCTGTTTCTGTTTGGAGGTTTTTATTAAAAAACTTCACCAGTTGGTGTTTCAAGACTTCCTCTGTACTGTATTTGGATAATATAACAGATAAGCTGGGCTGTTTTTATCTTATCCTACAAAAACACCTTGCTCACATTTGGTATTTAGTTTTTGTTGGGATCCT
Organism: Cyprinodon variegatus; assembly: GCF_000732505.1. NCBI lineage: Eukaryota > Metazoa > Chordata > Actinopteri > Cyprinodontiformes > Cyprinodontidae > Cyprinodon > Cyprinodon variegatus. Next base: position 134,703 of record NW_015150887.1, read on the forward strand.
GAGGCTTGGTGCATTACCAGCCACAAACCTTTCTGTAGCATTGACTACATCACTTTTGCTTTTAGTGCGCTAATAGCTGTTGCGCTCTTTGTTGTTTTCCTCTGTTGTCCAGCAGGTTGATCGTGGCTGTTCCTCTTTTCTGGATTCATGTACACTTGTTCCCCCCCAATTTCGCAATGTTCGACTTGAAAAGTCTAATCAAATCTATTTTTAACTTTGTGATGTTATTCACAATATGTGACATAACTCCTGCATCCACCTGATACCTTCATCATGACTTTATTTTCTTGCTTCTTTCTCTGCATGTATTCAGCTTTGAATAAAAATCATCTTGGATGCCTGGTTGTTTTTCGGCGACTTGTCTAATTCCATCTTAAGTCCCCTTTTTCTTGTACAGTGATTTCTTGTGTGTGTTACTCTTGCAATAATTACACCATGCTGTCTGCAGAAATGTTCTTGGTATGGGTCCTTTTATCCATCATTTATCATTATGTCCCATTTTCATTATTTTATCACTTATGTGTTGTTTAGCCTAACCTTTATTTTGCCTTGTACATGTTTTCCTAACGTCATCAGTGGATTTTACTGTTTTAATTCTTTCAGCTTCTTCATAAACTAACTCTTCTCATGAAGTAAAATTCTCAATTCACTTTATTTATATATTTATACAGCCAGCCACACCAGATGGCCGCTCACAATGAGGCTGGTTCTGCTGGAGTTTTTTTCCTGTGAAAGGGGGTTTTCCTCTCCACAGTCGCTCCAAGCGTGAGGGATTAAATCAGCTGATTTCCTTAGATAGAACACTGTGAACAAATCTGACTGTATGATCTGGTTAAATGTCTCTGTAAAGTGCTTTAGGATTTTATGTTTTGTGAATTTGTGTTATGCAAATAAACTGAATTGAATTACAATTTTTTTATATATATATCAAAGCACATTCTTGGCGATCAAAGAGGGGATGTAGTAAACTTTTGTGGTTATTTTCCCAAATACTAAACTTCCCCAATTTCTACTACACTGATGTTATTGCTGTCACAAATCAAAAATCTTGTATGTGAGTTTGCATTTGCCTTTCAGATATGTAAAGATGCAAAAAACTGCAAGGCAATCTCTTTCAGGTTTGATCATTTTGGGGTGGTAAGCCATAACATTTGCATATACTCCTATTAAGTTGGATCTTTGGGTTATCTTTATATGTTTCTTATTTAGTAAGGACACATACTGAAAAGTTTTTTTTTTTCCTTGCTTATTCTAAACATAAAATTAGATTTGCAGGCCTAATTTGCACACCTTATGTTGCACAGAAACTTTTGAAGATAAGTTCTTATAATTCTTTTCTTAATTCTTTTATTACAGTACCATCTGGTGGAAAGCAGAATGAACTTCAATGTCAGAACCTTTTACAAAGCCACTTGCTAAGATTCCCGCATCAATGGAGCTGTGGCTCATTAGCACCCTAATAGCTGACAAGTAATAGCTCACAAGAAATAACTTTCTAACTTTGTGGATCTGTGAATTCTACCAGATCCGGAATTCATTAAACAATAATGGTGTGAGACTAACACCTCCACATCAATGTCAAAAACAATTTAAGAAAAGTCAAGACAGTCAAATTAAACGTCAAACAAATCAAGATATTAATCAAAATCATTAAATATTACCAAAAGAGACAGACACACACTTTCACACTCAGACCCAAAAAAGCATTCTTGATTTAAATTCTCTGCATCAAAAACCTTAGCTTGATACTGTGTTTGTGTCATTTATGATTTAAAAAAAACTATGCTGTTAATGACATTCTGCTCTCATCTGTCTTAGAAGAAATATGCTTTCCTAATGTAGCAGTACCAGAATAGCCTTCTGTAGGCATCTTTGCTGTTGCTCTAACCAAAGTAGAGCCTCCCTCCTTAGCATTCAACCCTTCTATCTCCTTATTGAGCACTTGTTTAGGGGGCGGGCATATACTGAAGACATCGATCCTACCCCATGACAGGGACAAACGTGTATCCCAAAACCAGTTCTTTGGCCAATAGGGAGGTTGAACAGATCAGGTGTCACTATAACAGAAGGACATAATCACGGTGGTAAGTTTGCAGAACCCTACAGCCTGTCTCGGCCAACAGGGAGCTCACTTCATTCAGCTTTTCTGAGGTAAGGCAGAACTGGAGTGACTGGGTGTGTGGATGAGGATGGAAGTTCAAGTGCAATGTCATAAAACATTACTCATCATGATGAGAGCTCAGGCATCTTAAGTTCACTGTTACTACCTGTTGAAGAAGGGAAAAAGATCAGTGTTAAGCAGATCATCAAAAAATGCTTTATTGTAAAAAAAAACGTAAAAGCTACTGTAATACATTCTTCTTTAGATGTGTGTTGGATGCCTGAGGAGCTGATATTAACTTGATTAATTGTAAAGAGGATTATGTGTTTTATATTTAGCGAGGAGACACCATGCAAAAAAAATGATTTCTGGGCAGATATGAAGCATATTAGTGTTGACTTGGATGGAATCTCGTTTGACTCAGTGGCCAAGGGGATTTACAGATTGCTTAAAACATTTGATGCAACTTTCTGTTGTAGGGTGCAGAACAAAAGTTGTTGATTTTTTTCTCTGCTGATTTTATGTCCGGATCAGCTGTTTTATAAACTGCAAATTTCATTGATAGCTACATCCCTTGGCAACTTTCCAAAGCGACATTAAAGTTGTATGAATCAAATAACTTAATTATAAACACTTTAACATGTAAATCAGGTCACAAGACCTAGACAACAAACTGCATGCTTTAGCATTATCCAGAAGTGAAACATTTTACCTGCATTCCCAAAATGACATTAATGAGTTTAAATCAGGCAAGAGAACCTTCACCTTTGTAAATCTTTTAGGAGTTAAAGATCTCAAGTAAAGGGGCATCAGACAACAGGGAGCCTTGAGGATGATTGAAGGAACCATGTGAGAGCAGGAAAACCACATAAGGGACAGACGCTGGTACTAGAGGAAAGGAGAGAATCCAATCTTAAACATCTTGCAAAGTGAAACTGGATCTGAGACCTGGCCAGCTGTCATGTGAAAAAAGTGCTAATGTCAGGACGTTTTCATGGTGGCCTCATAATGAAAGGATTTATAATACAAACAAGACATATAACCCCATATTTCATTAGAAAGGGATTCAGTGATGAGTATCATCACATACTATTTTTTATTGTTAGTTTTTGATTTGTGCTGCACCAAGTAGCAAAATTTGGCCCTAATGAAATGCCAAAACAGATTTTAAACATAGTAAAAAAATATATAAGCCAACATATAAAACCTATGAACTTTGCCTAATTAATGACTTAATCAACTTTAACACATTATATACTAAATATAAGATGACATGAGGGGACAGGTGGTTGAACTGTAACACTACTACTGGGGACCATTTCTTGTCCACTGGAATATTATTCTCCTCTCTCAGTAGTTAAAAAAGGACTAATGGCATAAATCTATGTATAGTCTCCTTCTCACTTATCACGAGAGAAGCAGATGTTTGACTAACGCTCATATTTCAGGCAAAGAATTTACCCTAATTATAAACCTATATTTCTGGATATCATTATTTAGGAAATGCTGACAATATTGCATCGATGGGAAATAATATTTGAAAAGAATCTGATGTAGCCAGGCTTGTTTTATTTATTCCACTTGGAGAGGAATATGAGAGAGTAAACAGGTTGCAGTGCAATTAGGGTGGAGTCTGTAGCACATATTTAAGGCATCTGCAACTTAATCCTGAGCTATAAATACAACATGTTGGGCAGTTGCTTCTTTAAGACAGATTTTAAGATCTTCTCTTTTCTTTGGTTTTAAGGTTTCAAAGTCCACTGCCACCATGTCTGACACAGAGGAAGTGTAAGTTTTCAAATCTTTAATTTTGTGATTATTTTTGACAAAAAGAAACCAGCTACAGCTTTAAAGCAGCTTTAATTTTCTTCTTTTAAAATGTTTTATTTTTTAGTGCTGAGCATTGCTAATGCTAACCTGTGTTTTTCTTATGTTTTGCAGAGAGCAGGTCGAGGGTAAGTTGCAACATTTTGTATAAATTGATGTAAATAAAAATCTAGCCCAGGTACAATTGGGAGCTCCATGCTAAATCTGACTGTTGTTTCTGAACACTCTCTCACATACTTTCCATTTTCTATAGAGAATTAACTCTGAACACTGGACAGTTTTGTCTGTTTGCAGGTTTGGCTTGACTCCTCCAGATTCAAACTGTCAAAAGGAAAATAAATGTTACTGTTGCTGTAGTACTTAGATGGTTGCAATACTGGCAAAAATGTTCACCATGCTGTTTGAAATTAAATTCAACTTGAAATAATTTTCACTGGGCTGTTTGCAAATAGTCATTCTAGCTCTGCATGATTATTTGCAGTTTGAGCCATCCTTCTGAGCTGAGCACAACTTCAATATAAAAAAAATCACCTTAAGTCCTGCCTTTAAGATCTGATCAGCACAAAAGGACAGCTTTGTTTTGCTTAGCATGAATTCCCATTGTACCCATCATTTTCATATTCATTCTATTTAAAAAAGAAACGGGTACACATGGGATGATATGATAATATTCTTCTTATCCTTCCTTTCTCGGATGAAGAATACGATGGTAAGACAGCCGGCAAACTACCAACCATAACATTAAATAACTAATTCATGTCCCACTTGTAAGTTCCTATGGTTGTAGTTTATGGAGCATGTTGTTTAACATTAACGGTTTTTGTAAAAAACATTTTAAAAAATTCAAATGGCATTTCAGCTTTAATTCCATTTTATCCATCAATGCTATCTTTTGTTCCAATGCTTGCTGTCTTATGTGCTTTGGCGACATCTTATGGAGGTTGACCAAAAAGCAGCAACATTAACCTCTTTTTCTCACATGTTCCTTTTCATGTACAGAACTTTAAACATTCACCTCTTTCCCCTTTCCTCTCTCCCCTGCTTCTATTAAATTCCTGCTACCCCCCCCCCCCACCGTCTCCTCCCTGGTGATTTGCTGCATGCTGTTTAGTTATAGAAGAGGAGGTAGTACAGGAGGTAGAGGTTGCCCCTGAGGTGGCCCCTGAGCCAGAACAAGAGCCAGAGCCTGAGCCTGAACCAGAACCAGTGGTAGAACCAGAGCCTGAACCAGAACCAGAACCAGTGGTAGAACCAGAGCCAGAACCAGAGCCTGAGCCTGAAGGTATGTGGCAAGAGGGGGGAGGGGGTTATTTTACTATCCCTTTCCAGGCATCAGGTGCAAAGACCCCTCTAATCCTGTTCCACAAACATTTAGATGATGTTTGCACATGATACCTTCCTTTCACCTCTGGACAAACTCAAACACAATGCTTTTACATATTGCTAAAGGAGTGTAGGTGGAATGACCTCATAAAGGTCCCATATTATTCAATATTTGAATATAAAACATATCAACAATCAGGCCCCAAATGAAAATATATGTTTTAGTGGAATACAGTAATATGTTACTGAATATTATACAACATAATATAGTTACATTTAATGCAAAAAAAACAACAACACATTAGTGTTTTTATATAGAGCTGTACAGTATATGGAGGTACCTTGGATTAAAGAGTATTGATGGAACTATTCACCAGTCCATCTATGACAGAGACACACAGGAGAAACAGCCATCTGCATATACCTAAAGACAATTGCAGAGTTAATCTACTCAGCATGACTTGAGCAGTGGGAGGAAGCAGGAGTACACAGAGAAAATCCATGTATCCATGAGGAGAACATGCTAAGTCCACAGAGAAGCCGAGATCCGAAGTCATGGGCTTAATCTGATGAAAGAACTAATTATAAGTTTGACTTACTCACACTACTAAATGACTTGCCGTCAGAATGCTTAACTTATGTGTTTGATATTTTCCTCATACTGACAAAAATTAATACACCCTATTGCTTTTAATTAAAAAAAGCTCATCTTCTGCTTTATTTCTGTACATTTTTAACCTTAAGATTATCTAATATCAGAAAATGTTGAACTTACACGTATTTACCCAAACAGTTGATTGATACAGCCATTGTAAACAATCCAGCCTCCATATCTAAGTATTTACTAAAGTTGTGCCTCAGGATATTTTTCTACATTGTTTGAATGAGATCTCCTCTTTGATGTGCAATGGTATTCTTTTATTCATTAAATGCTTGCTGCATGCCGAAGTCGTTGAGTTGAAGAGGAAGGTACGTGCATTTACAAATATTTGATGGATATGAAATGGATATGAAATGGATTCTTCTGGTTTTGGTGATATGTCAGTGTTCTGGTTTAAGGTTTGTTTCTGTCAGGAGTTACTGAGGTAGCTCAGGAGCACAGACCAGCTAATAGAGTACTGGGGATAAGACATCAGGTTTTCAAAGAGAATATAATAATGAATCCATAGTAAAAATTAAAAGTGTTATTGGAGAGAAAAGAGTGAAAGAATATGTTTTACTAACCCATGATTTCATGCAAAGCCAACCTAAGGGGCTTCCAGACCAAAAGCAGGAGTCCAGCTCTGTGCTTTAAATCCTGCCTATATTCATAGTAATTGAGAATAATCTGCAGTTTGTTCCTGCTGTTAAAAGGACATTTTTAATCTAAGAAACTGCAACCAAAATGGTATTCTAATGCCAATCAAAGAACTTCTGTTATATTTTTATAATGTGGTTTGGTCTAATTAAAATGGTTCTCTACATATCTAAAACTCCGTGGGACCTCCTGCTAAAGCCCTTTGGTCTGGAAGCCCATCTGCATCTGTTCTCTACCACATCAAATGCATGGTCAGGGCAACCAGAACATGGTTTGATAGAAAGTAATCAAACAAGTTTATGGGGTCAAGCCAAAAACAAGAAAGACAGACAGACAGACAGACAGACAGACAGACAGACAGACAGACAGACAGACAGAAAGAAAGAAAGAAAGAAAGAAAGAAAGAAAGAAAGAAAGAAAGAAAGAAAGAAAGAAAGAAAGAAAGAAAGAAAGAAAGAAAGAAA